>NW_025745298.1:554441-604441 GCF_021184085.1 Oncorhynchus gorbuscha | reverse complement strand
GCACTCTCACTCTCACTTTTGCACTTTTCTCTCTCACTCTCTCTCACTCACACACACATTATACTGCTCTTTGGGACAGACAAGGTCATCCTCTACCTCACTCTTTACTGTAGTACAGCAACCTGATACCGCACACACACCGTCTTACAGGCTCTCACCACAGAGCCCTGTGGGAAAGGTGACATCATCTTCTCCTATCTGGCTGTCAATTAAACCAAAGACAATGAGGTCATATTGTAAAGCAGCGGTTCCCAAACTAGGGGTCACAACTGATTTGAAAATGGGATTGCGGAAGAATTTCCAACCCCCCCCCCCCAAAAAAGAAAAATGGGGAAAAATAGAGTTCCAGAAATGTCTACATATAATAACCCTGTCTAAACAACAAGCTCTCCCAGCCCTGCCTACAACCTGATCTCATAGTTTCACTTCAGACTTTGCCTCAAACAGATGAACGTGGATGTTTCACCCATTACTTCAGAGTGGAGTTGGTTGCCTCGCTTCGAGTTCTTAGGAAACTATGCCTCATGTAATTGTTTTATGTAATATTTCTTACATTGTTACCCCAGGAAATCTCACTTATATGTACATATTCTCATTCACCCCTTTAGGTTTTTGTGTATTAGGTAGTTGTTGGGGAATTGTTAAATTACTTGTTAGATATTACTGCACTGTCGGAACTAGAAGCATTTCGCTACACTCGCATTAACATCTGCTAACCGTGTGTGTGTGTGAGCAGTAAGATTTGATTTGGTTACAGGGTTAAAACACAAACAACTCAAATGGTCAAGTATCGACGTCCTTAGGACCTTTTCAAACATCCGAAATCGACCGCTCTTTCTTGTGACCAGCATGCTCACAGACTCACTGCAGAATCCCGACGTTTGTCCATAAACCTAACATTTTGAAGGTTAAGTTTAGGCATTCATTCTGAATGGTTAAGGTAAAGGGTTCAGGTTTTGGGTTAAAACAAAACTATAAATAAGTGCCTTGTACAGGGATTGAACGTTCAACCCTCTTGAGCTCGTGGCTTCCGCCCATTCGCCATCCCTGTCCACAATTCCCTAGCAAAACCCAAGCCTACTTGGTGGTAATAGAGCTCAGCGTTGCCCCTAGTGGCAGGGTTTGAAGGCATCTCCCGCCGTCCTGGGGACCTGGACGGACATCGAATTTCAGTGGATGTTGAGCGACCTGGTTGATCAATAACCAAGAATGTTTGATAGCAAGCTACAGTTCTCTTAGACTGAACGCTGCAGCTCACCATGAAGTAGAACAATGGTGAGAATAGCATTGTCTGGTTTAACCAGGATTTTCTGTGTTTTCTCACATTGGATTCCTCAGACTCTCAGAAACTTTAGGTTGAGATCATGCTGTCAGGTTATTCGTGATGACATAGCCACAGATGCTTACCAATGACACATCTCATCCTACTGCGGCTCCCTATTCCCTATATAGTGCACTTCTTTTGACCAGAGCTCTAGTCAAAAGTGGTGCCATTTGGGACACAAGCAGATTGTCCTCTGGAGAGGATCTGTTAATTCCTGTTTTGTGCAAGTCAACCTGCTGTGGCTTAATAAAACCACCCTGCGATTGGTTGACCGCCTGCTGCATCCAATCAGCACCTCTGTGGGCTGCTGCTCAGAGGACACTGTGTGGGTGTTTGAAAGAGACGTTTTAGCCCAAGGCAAGACAACACCAACACATTTGCAGCTCCCCTGTCACACACCACCTGTGTCTGTGTGTGAATGAGAGCGGGAGGGAAGGAGAGCGATTGAGACAGCTAGAAGGAGAGAGAGAGACTGACTTCTGTCGTGTATTCTGAACTGTCGCTGAAACCAGTCTGCTCTACCTGTAGCTAAGACCAGTCCTAGATAAAGGAGATAGAGTATAGTATTATTGTGTTTACAGTGCATTCGGATTGTATACAGACCCCTTGACTTTTTCCACATTTTGTTACGTTCCAGCCTTATTCTAAAATTGATTAAAATGTTTTTTCCCTCCATAATGACAAAGCAAAAATAGGTTTTTAGAAATGTTTGCAAAGAAAATGAAATATCACATTTCCATAAGTATTCAGACCCTTTGCTCATTAATTTGTTGAAGCACCTTTGGCAGCGATTACAGCCTCAGGTCTTCTTGGGTATGAGGCTACAAGCTTGGCACACCTGTATTTGGGGAGTTTTGGGGAGTGCCACCACCATTCTTCACCGTAGGGATGGTGCCAGGTTTCCTTCCAACATGACGCTTGGCATTCAGTCCAAAGAGTTCAATCTTGACCAACATGTTTGCTAATATTCTGTGTGTTTTTTCCCTCTCATCCAGTGATCTAAATGGGAACAACCTGACGACCATCAGCAAGACAGACTTCTCTGGCCTCAAACACCTCAGAGTTCTGTAAGTCCCGTCCCTCACTACACTACTATTCACCTCAGTGAGGTCTTACTACACTCAATATTACTGTTACCAGGAGTTGGAACTGGTTCAAGGAACAGAACCGGGAGCAAAAGTGATCTCTAGTGGTCCGGAACAGAACCATTATTTTAAAAGCATGAGAACCGGTTAATGACTTTCTTTTAGGTTGAGATAATGTTTTTGTCCCACATGAAACACAAGCAAAATGCCAATGCAAAGCAGTCCCTCTGTCACTCAGAAACATCTCCTTCCAGTGTCTGCCTGCCGGTACGTTTTCTATGCTTAAGGATACAGTTATCACATATCACATGGGCTTTATTAACTTCAACAGGGTAAGATGTGTTGTGTGAAAGTATTCAGACCCTTTGACTTTGTTACATTACAGCCTTATTCTAAAATAGATTTTTTAAAACTATATTCTCAGCAATCTGCACACCCCTTAATGACACAGCAAAAACAGGTTTACATTTATTTTTTTGCAAATGGATAATTTTTAAAATTAAATATAACATTTACATAAGTATTCAGACCCACAGTACTTTGTTGAAGCACCTTTGGCAGCGATTACAGCCTTGGGTATGACTCTACAAGCTTGCCACACCTGTATACAGGGAAGTTTCTCCCATTCTTCTCTGCAGATCCTCTCAAGCTCTGTCAGGTTGGATGGGGAGCATCGCTGCACAGCTATTTTCAGGTCTCTCCAGAGATGTTCGATCTGGTTCATGACTGTGCACTGGCTCGGCCGCACAAAGACATTCAGAGAATTGTCCTGAAGCCACTCCTGCGGTGTACAAGGCACACCTTCGCCCCAGTCTGAGGTCCTGAGCACTCTGGAGCAGGTTTTCATCAAGGATCTCTCTGTTCTTTGCTCTGTTCATCTTCCCCACAATCCTGACTAGTCTTCCAGTTCCTGCCGCTGAAAAACATCCCCACAGCATGATGCTGCCACCGCAATGCTTCACCGTAGGGATGGTGCCAGGTTTCCTCCAGACCTGACGCTTTGCATTCAGGCCAAAGAGTTCAATCTTGGTTTCATCAGACCAGAGAATCTTGTTTCTCATGGTCTGAGTATCTTTAGGTGCCTTTTGGAAAACTCCAAGCGGGCTTTCATGTGCCTTTTACGGAGGAGTGGCTTCTGTTTGGCCACTCTACCATAAAGGTCTGGTTGGTGGAGGGCTCCAGAGATGGTTGTCCTTCTGTCTGGCCACTCTACCATTAAGGTCTGATTGGTGGAGGGCTCCAGAGATGGTTGTCCTTCTGTCTGGCCACTCTACCATTAAGGTCTGATTGGTGGAGGGCTCCAGAGATGGTTGTCCTTCTGTCTGGCCACTCTACCATAAAGGTCTGATTTGGTGGAGGGCTCCAGAGATGGTTGTCCTTCTGTCTGGCCACTCTACCATAAAGGTCTGATTGGTGGAGGGCTCCAGAGATGGTTGTGCTTCTGTCTGGCCACTCTACCATAAAGGTCTGGTTGGTGGAGGGCTCCAGAGATGGTTGTCCTTCTGTCTGGCCACTCTACCATAAAGGTCTGGTTGGTGGAGGGCTCCAGAGATGGTTGTCCTTCTGTCTGGCCACTCTACCATGGAGGGCTCCAGAGATGGTTGTCCTTCTGTCTAAAGGTCTGGTTGGTGGAGGGCTCCAGAGATGGTTGTCCTTCTGTCTGGCCACTCTACCATAAAGGTCTGGTTGGTGGAGGGCTCCAGAGATGGTTGTCCTTCTGTCTGGCCACTCTACCATAAAGGTCTGGTTGGTGGAGGGCTCCAGAGATGGTTGTCCTTCTGTCTGGCCACTCTACCATAAAGGTCTGGTTGGTGGAGGGCTCCAGAGATGGTTGTCCTTCTGTCTGGCCACTCTACCATAAAGGTCTGGTTGGTGGAGGGCTCCAGAGATGGTTGTCCTTCTGTCTGGCCACTCTACCATAAAGGTCTGGTTGGTGGAGGGCTCCAGAGATGGCTGTCCTTCAGGCTGTAATGTAAAACAATGTGAAGGTTCTGAATACTTACTGATGAAGTAATGACAGGTCTACTACTAATGTCCTAAACACATTATATACACATCCTATTGATTACTGCACTGTTGGGAAAGTCCAAGAAGGAAGGGCATTTCACTGTACTTGTGCAAACTTGAAACATATCATGATGCCCAGTGCTTCAAGCCAATTCCCCCCCCCCCCCATCGCTCCCCACCTGCAAAATGTCAGTTGGATCTCGTGGCTTACACTTGTGTGTCCAAGTATATAAAGTTTAAACAACTAGCTTTCCTGGTCCATAGAAAGCTGCTCTATCCACAGTGAAGTGATTTTACCACGGTGAAGTGATTTAATGAGCTAAATGTAAATACGAGGTTGATTTCACGGGTTGAAAAATGAAATCGAAAGGACCGGTACTTTTTTGTGGTTCGAACCGGTTCAGAACTTTATTATGGATTTGAACTTAGATCTGGAATCCGTCGGGGGAAACTGCCACGGCCATTTGCACTATTGCATTTGCCATTTGAGTCATTTAGCAGACGCTCTGATCCAGAGAGACTTACAGGAGCAATTAGGGTTAGGCGCCTTGTACAAGGGCACATACATGTTTCACCTTCTGCAGATCTCAGCTTTAATACAGAGGTTGTCAAACACATTGAGTGTTTATTACACCGCTGGTCGAGCAACTGACTGACTTTACCAACAGAACACACATCTGCTCTTACAGATACCGTTAGGCTGGGGTGGAACTACAATACCCCAGGGGAGGAAGGGGATTGGTTGTCTCAGGTTGCTGTGTTAGACTGACACTGTTTTCGACATAGACCACTGTCAGACAGATAACAGTGTGTGTGTGTGTTTGTGTGTGTGTGTGTGGGTGTGGACTTGTTTAACTAATCTTGTGGGGACCAGAATAGAAAACAAACAAATATTTTACCAACTGGGACATTTTGTTAGTCCCCACAAGGTCAAATGCTATTTCTAGGGGGTTAAGGTTACAATTAGGTTAAAGGTTAGGAGCTAGGGTCAAGGTTAGAATTATGTTAAAGGTTAGGAGTTAGGGTTAAGGTTAGGTTTTTCAGTTAAAGTCAGGGTAAGGTTAGGGAAAATATAATTTTGAATGGGACTGAATTGTGTCCCCCCACAAGGTTAGCTGTACACGACGTGTGTCTGTATGTGTGTGTGTGTGTGTGTGTGATAATGGGTTAAAACCCTCAATGTGAAACGAATAGTTACTAATAACATCGCCTTGGGTTAGTTACCGTCCTGTCCCTGTGTCTGTCCCTGTGTCTGTCCCTGTGTCTGTCCCTGTGTCTGTCCCTGTGTCTGTCCCGGTGTCTGTCCCTGTGTCTGTCCCTGTGTCTGTCCCTGTGTCTGTCCCTGTGTCTGTCCCTGTGTCTGTCCAGACAGTTGTCAGACTGGATGCTGTCAGGGAGATGAAGTATGAAGTGTTGACCCGTGTAGACAGCAGTTAGAAGTTATACGTTACGTTAACATGTTGTTTGGGCTGTGTTGAGATCCATACAATATGGTCAATCATTAATTGCTCTTTTTTCTTCTACCTCTATATCCTCCTCTTCCTCCATACTTCCTCCCACTCTCTTCCTCCATCCTTCCTCCCTCTCTCTTCCTCCCACTCTCTTCCTCCATCCTTCCTCCCACCCTCTTCCTCCATACTTCCTCCTACTCTCTTCCTCCATCCTTGCTCCCACTCTCTTCCTCCATCCTTCCTCCCACCCTCTTCCTCCATACTTCCTCCCACTCTCTTCCCCATCCTTCCTCCCACTCTCTTCCTCCATCCTTCCTCCCACCCTCTTCCTCCATCCTTCCTCCCACCTCTTCTTCCTCCATACTTCCTCCTACCCTCTTCCTCCATACTTCCTCCCACTCTCTTCCTCTCTTCCTCCATCCTTCCTCCCCTCTCTCTTCCTCCATCCTTCCTCCCACTCCTCTTCTTCCTCCATCCTTCCTCCATCCTTCCTCCTCCCTCCTCTCTCTCTTCCTTCCTCCATCCTTCCTCCTCTCCCTCCCCTCTCTTCCTCCATACTTCCCTCCCACTCTCTTCCTCCATCCTTCCTCCCACTCTCTTCCTCCATACTTCCTCCCACCCTCTTCCTCCATCCTTCCTCCCACTCTCTCTTCCTCCATCCTTCCTCCCACTCTCTTCCTCCATCCTTCCTCCCACTCTCTTCCTCCATCCTTCCTCCCACCCTCTTCCTCCATCCTTCCTCCCACTCTCTTCCATCCATTCTCTCCATCCTTCTCTCATTCTCTTCAGTCACCTGATGGAGAACCAGATAAACAACATTGAGAGAGGAGCATTTGATGATCTGAAGGAACTGGAGAGACTGTGAGCGCGCACACACACACACACACACACACACACACACACACACACACACACACACACACACACACACACACACACACACACACACACACACACACACACACACACACACACACACACACACACACACACACACACACACACACACACACACACACACACACACACACACACACACACACACACACACACACACACACACACACACAGAGAGAGAGAGTCTGGTTTCTAATATGTTCTGTCCTTCTGAACAGTCGTCTGAACAGGAACAGTCTCACTCAGCTCCCTGAACTCCTGTTCCAGAAGAATGAGGCTCTGACTCGACTGTGAGTACCCTATTTAACCACCCTATACACTACTCTACCACCCTATTTAACCACACTATACACTACTCTACCATCCTATTTAACCACCCTATACACTACTCTACCACCCTATTTAACCACCCTATACACTACTCTACCACCCTATTTAACCACCCTATACACTACTCTACCACCCTATTTAACCACCCTATACACTACTCTACCACCCTATTTAACCACCCTATACACTACTCTACCACCCTATTTAACCACACTATACACTACTCTACCACCCTATTTAACCACACTATACACTACTCTACCACCCTATTTAACCACCCTATACACTACTCTACCACCCTATTTAACCACACTATACACTACTCTACCACACTATACACTACTCTACCACCCTATACACTACTCTACCACCCTATTTAACCACCCTATACACTACTCTACCACCCTATTTAACCACCCTATACACTACTCTACCACCCTATTTAACCACCCTATACACTACTCTACCACCCTATTTAACCACCCTATACACTACTCTACCACACTATACACTACTCTACCACCCTGTACACTACTCTACCACCCTATACACTACTCTACCACCCTGTACCCTATACACTACTCTACCACCCTATTTAACCACCCTATACACTACTCTACCACCCTATTTAACCACACTATACACTACTCTACCACACTATACACTATTCTACCACCCTATACACTACTCTACCACCCTATTTAACCACCCTATACACTACTCTACCACCCTATTTAACCACCCTATACACTACTCTACCACCCTATTTAACCACCCTATACACTACTCTACCACACTATACACTACTCTACCACCACCCTATACACTACTCTACCACCCTATTTAACCACCCTATACACTACTCTACCACACTATACACTATACACTACTCTACCACCCTATACACTACTCTACCACCCTATACACTACTCTACCACCCTGTACACTACTCTACCACCCTGTACACTACTCTACCACCCTGTACACTACTCTACCACCCTATTTAACCACCCTATACACTACTCTACCACACTATACACTATACACTACTCTACCACCCTGTACACTATACACTACTCTACCACCCTATACACTACTCTACCACACTATACACTACTCTACCACCCTGTATACTACTCTACCACCCTGTACACTACTCTACCACCCTATACATTTAACCACCCTATACACTACTCTACCACCCTATACACTATACACTACTCTACCACCCTACCACCCTATACACTACTCTACCACCCTATACACTACTCTACCACACTATACACTACTCTACCACACTATACACTACTCTACCACCCTATACACTACTCTACCACCCTATACACTACTCTACCCTATACACTACTCTACCACCCTGTACACTACTCTACCACCCTGTACACTACTCTACCACCCTATACACTACTCTACCACCCTATTTAACCACCCTATACACTACTCTACCACCCTATACACTACTCTACCACCCTATACACTACTCTACCACACTATACACTACTCTACCACACTATACACTACTCTACCACCCTGTACACTACTCTACCACCCTGTACACTACTCTACCACCCTATACACTACTCTACCACACTATACACTATACACTACTCTACCACCCTGTACACTACTCTACCACCCTGTACACTACTCTACCACCCTATACACTACTCTACCACCCTATACACTATACACTACTCTACCACCCTGTACACTACTCTACCACCCTATACACTACTCTACCACCCTATACACTACTCTACCACCCTATACACTACTCTACCTACTCTACCACCCTATACACTACTCTACCACCTATTTACCACCCTATACACTACTCTACCACACTATACACTACTCTACCACCCTATACACTACTCTACCACCATGTACACTATACACTACTCTACCACCCTATACACTACTCTACCACCATGTACACTATACACTACTCTACCACCCTATCTAACCACCCTATACACTACTCTACCACCCTATACACTACTCTACCACCCTATACACTATACACTACTCTACCACCCTGTACACTACTCTACCACCCTATACACTACTCTACCACCCTATACACTATACACTACTCTACCACCCTGTACACTACTCTACCACCCTATACACTACTCTACCACCCTATACACTACTCTACCACCCTATACACTACTCTACACTACTCTACCACACTATACACTACTCTACCTATACACTACTCTACCACACTATACACTACTCTACCACCTATACACTATACACTACTCTACCACCCTGTACACTATACACTACTCTACCACCCTGTACACTATACACTACTCTACCACCCTATACACTATACACTTCTCTACCACACTATACACTACTCTACCACACTATACACTACTCTACCACCCTGTACTCTACCACCCTATTTAACCACCCTATACACTACTCTACCACCCTATACACTACTCTACCACCCTGTACACTATACACTACTCTACCACCCTATACGCTATACACTACTCTACACACTATACACTACTCTACCACCCTATACACTACTCTACCACACTATACACTATACACTACTCTACCACCCTATACACTACTCTACCACCCTATACACTACTCTACCACACTATACACTACTCTACCACACTATACACTACTCTACCACACTATACACTACTCTACCACCACTATACACTACTCTGTACACTACTCTACCACTATACACTATACACTACTCTACCACACTATACACTACTCTACCACACTATACACTACTCTACCACACTATACACTACTCTACCACCTATACACTACTCTATACACTACTCTACACTATACACTACTCTACCACCCTATACACTACTACTACTACCACCTATACACTACTCTACCACACTATACACTACTCTACCACTATACACTATACACTACTCTACCACCATACACTACACTATACACTACTCTACCACACTATACACTACTCTACCACCCTATACACTATACACTACTCTACCACACTATACACTACTCTACCACCCTATACACTACTCTACCACCCTGTACACTATACACTACTCTACCACCCTATACACTACTCTACCACCCTCTACCACACTATACACACTCTACCATACACTACTCTACCACACTATACACTACTCTACCACCCTATACACTACTCTACCACCCTATACACTACTCTACCACCCTATACACTACTCTACCACACTATACACTACTCTACCACCCTATACACTACTCTACCACCCTATACACTACTCTACCACCCTGTACACTACTCTACCACCCTGTACACTACTCTACCACCCTATTTAACCACCCTATACACTACTCTACCACCCTATTTAACCACCCTATACACTACTCTACCACCCTGTACACTACTCTACCACACTATACACTACTCTACCACACTATACACTACTCTACCACCCTGTACACTACTCTACCACCCTGTACACTACTCTACCACCCTGTACACTACTCTACCACCCTGTACACTATACACTACTCTACCACCCTACTCTACCACACTATACACTACTCTACCACCCTATACACTACTCTACCACCCTGTACACTATACACTACTCTACCACCCTATACGCTATACACTACTCTACCACACTATACACTACTCTACCACCCTATACACTACTCTACCACCCTATACACTATACACTACTCTACCACCCTATACACTACTCTACCACTACACTATACACTACTCTACCACACTATACACTACTACACTACACTATACACTATACACTACTCTACCACCCTATACACTACTCTACCACCCTATACACTACTACTACACTACTCTACCACCCTATACACTACTCTACCACACTATACACTACTCTACCTATACACTATACACTACTCTACCACACTATACACTACTACTCTACCACACTATACACTACTCTACCACCCTATACACTACTCTACCACACTATACACTACTACCTACCTACCACACTATACACTATACACTACTCTACCCACACTATACACTATACACTACTCTACCACACTATACACTACTCTACCACACTATACACTACTCTACCACACTATACACTACTCTACCACACTATACACACTACTCTACCTACCACCTGTACACTGTACACCTCTACCACTATACACTACTCTACCACACTATACACTACTCTACCACCCTGTACACTATACACTACTCTACCACACTATACACTACTCTACCACCCTATACACTACTCTACCACACTATACACTATACACTACTCTACCACACTATACACTACTCTACCACCATGTACACTATACACTACTCTACCTATACACTATACACTACTCTACCACCCTATACACTACTCTACCACACTATACACTACTCTACCACCCTGTACACTATACACTACTCTACCACCCTGTACACTATACACTACTCTACCACCCTGTACACTATACACTACTCTACCACCCTGTACACTATACACTACTCTACCACCCTGTACACTATACACTACTCTACCACCCTGTACACTATACACTACTCTACCACCCTGTACACTATACACTACTCTACCACACTATACACTACTCTACCACCCTGTACACTATACACTACTCTACCACCCTGTACACTATACACTACTCTACCACCCTGTACACTATACACTACTCTACCACCCTATACACTACTCTACCACACTATACACTATACACTACTCTACCACACTATACACTACTCTACCACCATGTACACTATACACTACTCTACCACACTATACACTACTCTACCACCCTATACACTACTCTACCACCCTATACACTACTCTACCACCATGTACACTATACACTACTCTACCACCCTATACACTACTCTACCACACTATACACTACTCTACCACACTATACACTACTCTACCACACTATACACTACTCTACCTATACACTATACACTACTCTACCATACACTACTCTACCACCCTATACACTACTCTACCACCCTATACACTACTCTACACTACCACTATACACTACCACACTATACACTACTCTACCACACTATACACTATACACTACTCTACACACACTACTCTACCACCCTATACACTACTCTACCACACTATACACTACTCTACCACACTATACACTACTCTACCACACTATACACTACTCTACCACCCTATACACTACTCTACCACCCTATACACTACTCTACCACCCTATACACTACTCTACCACCCTATACACTACTCTACCACTATACACTACTCTACCACACTATACACTATACACTACTCTACCACCACTATACACTACTCTACCACCCTGTACACTATACACTACTCTACCACCCTATACACTACTCTACCACCACTATACACTACTCTACCACTATACACTACTCTACACACTACTCTACTATACACTACTACCACCCTATACACTACTCTACCACCCTGTACACTATACACTACTCTACCACCTGTACACTATACACTACTCTACCACACTATACACTACTCTACCACCACACTATACACTACTCTACCACTACTCTACCACTATACACTACTCTACCACACTATACACTACTCTACCACACTATACACTACTCTATACACTATACACTACTCTACCACACTATACACTACTCTACCACCCTGTACACTACTCTACCACCACTCTACACTACTCTACCACACTATACACTACTCTACCACTATACACTACTCTACCACTATACACTACTCTACCACACTATACACTACTCTACACTATACACTATACACTACTCTACCACACTATACACTACTCTACCACTATACACTACTCTACCACACTATACACTACTCTACCACACACTATACACTACTCTACCTATACACTATACACTACACTACACTATACACTACTCACCACTATACACTACTCTACCACACTATACACTACTCTACCACTATACACTATACACTACTCTACCCACTATACACTACTCTACCACCCTATACACTACTCTACCACCTACTGTACCACACTATACACACTACTCTACCACCACTATACACTACTCTACCACCCTGTACACTATACACTACTCTACCACACTATACACTACTCTACCACCCTATACACTACTCTACTACCTATACACTATACACTACTCTACCACACACTATACACTACTACACTACTCTACCACCCTGTACACTACTATACACTACTCACTATACACTACTATACACTACTCTACCACCCTATACACTACTCTACCACTACCACTATGACTATACACTACTACCACTGTACACTACTCTACCACCCTGTACACTACTCTACCACTACTCTACCACCTCTACACTATACACTACTCTACCACACTGTACACTATACACTACTCTACCACCCTGTACACTATACACTACTCTACCACCCACACTATACACTACTCTACCACCCTGTACACTATACACTGTACACTACCCTCTACACTATACACTACTCTACCACACTATACACTACTCTACCACCCTGTACACTACTCTACCACTACTCTACCTATACACCCTGTACACTATACACTACTCTACCACCCACACTATACACTACTCTACCACCCTATACTACACTACTCTACCACTATACACTACTCTACCACACTATACACTACTCTACCACCCTATACACTACTCTACCACCCTGTACACTATACACTACTCTACCACACTATACACTACTCTACCACCCTATACACTACTCTACCACCCTATACACTACTCTACCACCTATACACTACTCTACACTATACACTACTCTACCACCCTATACACTACTCTACCACCACTATACACTATACACTACACTACTCTACCACACTATACACTACTCTACCTATACACTATACACTACTCTACCACCACTATACACTACTCTACCACCCTACACTACACTACTACACTACCACACTATACACTACTACTCTACCACACTATACACTACTATACACTACTCTACCACACTATACACTACTCTACCACACTATACACTACTCTACCACACTATACACTACTCTACCACCACTATACACTACTCTACCACTATACACTATACACTACTCTACCACCACTATACACTACTCTACCACCCTATACACTACTCTACCACACTATACACTACTCTACCACACTATACACTACTCTACCACACTATACACTACTCTACCACACTATACACTACTCTACCACACTATACACTACTCTACCACCCTATACACTACTCTACCACACTATACACTACTCTACCACCACTATACACTACTCTACCTATACACTACTCTACACTATACACTACTCTACACTATACACTACCACTACACTACTCTACCACACTATACACTACTCTACCACCCTATACACTACTACTCTACTCTACCCCTGTACACTATACACTACTCTACCACTATACACTACTCTACCACTATACACTACTCTACACTATACACTACTCTACCACACTATACACTACTCTACACTACTCTACCACCACTATACACTACTCTACCACACTATACACTACTCTACCACCTACCACCCTATACACACTATACACTACTCTACCACACTATACACTACTCTACCACACTATACACTACTCTACCACACTATACACTACTCTACCACCCTATACACACTACTCTACCACCCTATACACTACTCTACCATACACTACTCTACCACCCTATACACTACTCTACCACACTATACACTACTCTACCACCCTATACACTACTCTACCACACTATACACTATACACTACTCTACCACACTGTACACTATACACTACTCTACCACCCTGTACACTATACACTACTCTACCACCCTGTACACTATACACTACTCTACCACACTATACACTACTCTACCACACTATACACTACTCTACCACACTATACACTACTCTACCACACTATACACTACTCTACCACTGTACACTACCACACTACTCTACACTATACACTACTCTACCACACTATACACACTACTCTACCACACTATACACTACTCTACACTATACACTACTCTACCACACTACTCTACACTATACACTACTCTACTACCCTGTACACTCTACACTACTCACCTATACACTACTCTACCTATACACTATACACTACTACTCTACCACCCTATACACTACTCTACCACCCTGTACACTATACACTACTCTACCACCCTGTACACTATACACTACTCTACCACACTATACACTACTCTACCCTATACACTACTCTACCACACTATACACTACTCTACCACACTATACACTACTCTACCACACTATACACTACTCTACCACCCTGTACACTATACACTACTCTACCACACTATACACTACTCTACCACACTATACACTATACACTACTACCACACTATACACTACTCTACCACACTATACACTACTCTACCACACTATACACTACTCTACCACACTATACACTACTCTACCACCATGTACACTATACACTACTCTACCACACTATACACTACTCTACCACCCTGTACACTACTCTACCACACTATACACTACTCTACCACCATGTACACTATACACTACTCTACCACCATGTACACTATACACTACTCTACCACACTATACACTACTCTACCACTATACACTACTCTACCCACACTATACACTACTCTACCACACTATACACTACTACACTACTCTACCACACTATACACTATACACTACTCTACCACATCTACACTATACACTACTCTACCACCATGTACACTATACACTACTCTACCACACTATACACTACTCTACCACACTATACACTACTCTACACTACACTACTCTACCACTACACTATACACACTACTCTATACACTACTCTACCACACTATACACTACACTACTCTACCACACTATACACTACTCTACCACACTATACACTACTCTACCACCTATACACTACTCTACCACCCTATACACTATACACTACTCTACCACACTATACACTACTCTACCACACTATACACTACTCTACCACCCTATACACTATACACTACTCTACCACACTATACACTATACTACTATACACTACTCTACCACTGTACACTATACACTACTCTACCACCCTGTACACTACCATACACTACTCTACCACTATACACTACTCTACCACACTATACACTACTCTACCACCCTACACTATCTACCTACCACCCTATACACTACTCTACACTACTCTACCACCTGTACACTATACACTACTCTACCACCACACTATACACTACTCTACCACACTATACACTACTCTACCACCCTATACACTATACACTACTCTACCACACTATACACTACTCTACCACCCTATACACTACTCTACCACCCTGTACACTATACACTACTCTACCACACTATACACTACTCTACCACACTATACACTACTCTACCACACTATACACTACTCTACCACACTATACACTACTCTACCACTCTACACTATACACTACTCTACCACACTATACACTACTCTACCACACTATACACTACACTACTCTACCACCACTATACACTACTCTACCACTATACACTACTCTACCACTATACACTACTCTACCACACTATACACTACTCTACCACCACTATACACTACTCTACCACCACTATACACTACTCTACCACCACCCTGTACTATACACTACTCTACCACACTATACACTACTCTACCACACTATACACTACTCTACCACACTATACACTACTCTACCACCCTATACACACTACCACACTATACACTACTACACTACCACACTATACACTACTCTACCACACTATACACTACTCTACCACCCTGTACACTACTCTACCACACTATACACTACTCTACCACACTATACACTACACTACCACACTATACACTATACACTACTCTACCACCCTATACACTACTCTACCACCCTATACACTACTCTACCACACTACTCTACACTATACACTACTCTACTACACTACCTATACACTACTCTACACTATACACACTATACACTACTCTACCCTATACACTACTCTACACACACTACTCTACCACACTATACACTACTCTACCACACTATACACTACTACACTACTCTACCACTATACACTACTCTACCACACTATACACTACTCTACACTACTCTACACTATACACTACTCTACCACACTATACACTACTCTACCACCCTCTACCACTATACACTACTCTACCACACTATACACTATACACTACTCTACCACTACTCTACCACACTATACACTACTCTACCACACTACACTACTCTACCACTATACACTACTCTACCACCACTATACACTACTCTACACTACCTACCACCTATACACTACTCTACCACTATACACTACTCTACCACACTATACACTACTCTACCACACTATACACTACTACTCTACCACACTATACACTACTCTACTATACACTATACACTACTCTACCACACTATACACTACTACACTACCTACCCTATACACTATACACTACTCTACCACACTATACACTACTCTACCACCTGTACACTATACACTACTCTACCACCCTGTACACTACTCTACCACCCTGTACACTACTCTACCACCCTGTACACTATACCACTACACTATACCACTATACACTACTCTACCACCTACACTACACTATACACTACTCTACCACACCTGTACACTATACACTACTCTACCCTATACACACTACTCTACCACTATACACTATACACTACTCTACCACACTATACACTACACTACACTACCACCCTATACACTATACACTACTCTACCACTCTACACTACTCTACCACACTATACACTATACACTACTCTACCACCCTACACTATACACTACTCTACCACCCTGTACACTATACACTACTCTACCACACTATACACTACTCTACCACCCTGTACACTACTCTACCACACTATACACTACTACCTACCACACTATACACTACTCTACCACTATACACTATACACTACTCTACCACACTATACACTACTCTATACACTATACACTACTCTACCACCCTGTACTATACACTACTCTATACACTACTCTACCACACTATACACTACACTACTCTACCTACCACCCTATACACTACTCTACCACCCTACACTACACTACTCTACCACACTGTACACTATACACTACTCTACACTACTATACACTACTCTACCACACTATACACTACTCTACCACACTATACACTACTCTACCACACTATACACTACTACACTACCACCTATACACTATACACTACTCTACCACCCTATACACTACTCTACCACACTATACACTACTCTACCACACTATACACTACTCTACTATACACTACTCTACCACCCTACTACTCTACCACCCTATACACTACTCTACCACACTATACACTACTCTACCACTTTACCACCCTATACACTACTCTACCACCCTATACACTACTCTACCACCCTATACACTACTCTACCACCCTATACACTACTCTACACTACTACTACCACCACTATACACTACTCTACCTATACACTACTCTACACTATACACTACTCTACCACACTACACTACTCTACCACTATACACTACTCTACACACTACTCTACCACACTATACACTACTCTACCACCCTATACACTATACACTACTCTACCCTGTACACTATACACTACTCTACCACTATACACTACTCTACCACTATACACTACTCTACCACCCTGTACACTATACACTACTCTACCACCCTGTACACTACACTACTCTACCACACTACTCTACCACACTATACACTATACACTCTACCACACTATACACTACTCTACCACCCTATACACTATACACTACTCTACCACACTATACACTACTCTACCACCCTATACACTATACACTACTCTACCACCCTGTACACTATACACTACTCTACCACCCTGTACACTATACACTACTCTACCACCCTGTACACTATACACTACTCTACCACACTATACACTACTCTACCACACTATACACTACTCTACCACCACTATACACACTACTACACTACCTACACTATACACTACTCTACCACACTATACCACACTATACACTACTCTACCACACTATACACTACTCTACCACTACCACACTATACACTACTCTACCACCCTATACACTATACACTACTCTACCACACTATACACTACTCTACCACACTATACACTACTCTACCACCCTATACACTACTCTACCACACTATACACTACTCTACCACTACTCTACCACACTATACACTACTCTACCACACTATACACTACTCTACCACCCTATACACTATACACTACTCTACCACACTATACACTACTCTACCACACTATACACTACTCTACCACCCTATACACTATACACTACTCTACCACACTATACACTACTCTACCACACTATACACTACTCTACCACACTATACACTACTCTACCACACTATACACTACTCTACCACACTATACACTACTCTACCACACTATACACTACTCTACCACACTATACACTATACACTACTCTACCACACTATACACTACTCTACCACACTATACACTACTCTACCACCACTATACACTACTCTACCACACTATACACTACTCTACCACACTATACACTACTCTACCACACTATACACTACTCTACCACACTATACACTACTCTACCACCTATACACTATACACTACTCTACCACACTATACACTACTCTACCACCCTATACACTACTCTACCACACTATACACTACTCTACCACACTATACACTACTCTACCACACTATACACTACTCTACCACACTATACACTACTCTACCACCCTGTACACTATACACTACTCTACCACCCTGTACACTATACACTACTCTACCACACTATACACTACTCTACCACCCTGTACACTATACACTACTCTAACATACTATACACTACTCTACCACCCTGTACACTATACACTACTCTACCACCCTGTACACTACTCTACCACCCTGTACACTAAACACTACTGGACCACACTATACACTATACACTACTCTACCACACTATACACTACTCTACCACACTATACACTAAACACTACTGGACCACACTATACACTACTCTACCACACTATACACTATACACTACTCTACCACCCTGTACACTACTCTACCACCCTGTACACTAAACACTACTGGACCACACTATACTTCCCTCCCTGTCCAACTCCATATTGGTTCTCCTCTACATACAGTGAGCTCCCAAAGTATTGGAACAGTGACACGTTTCTTGTTGTTTTGGATTTGAAATGATACAATGACGTTTAGGTTCAATTGTAGACTGTCAGCTTTAAGGGTATTTTCATCCATATCGGGTGAACAGTTTTCGTACGTTGTCTCCCATTCTAGGGGACCAACAGTATTGGGACAAATTCACTTATATCTGTATTGAAGTAGTAAAAAGTGTAGTATTTGGTCTCATATTCACAGCATGGAATGACGACATCAAGCTTGTGACTCTATAGACTTGTTGGATACATTTGCTGTTTGTTTTGCTTGTTTCAGATTATTTTGTGCCCAATAAAAGAGGTGTGATATTTGGGCGTCTTGTAACTTTCTCAGTATGGGACCAAATACTTAATACACATATAAGTGAATTTGTCCCAATACTTTTGGTCCCCTAAAATGAGGGGACTATGTACAAAAAGAGTTGTAATTTTTGAACGTTTACTTGATACAGATAAAAAAAAAATATGCATATTTAACCTCATAGTCATTGTATCATTTCAAAGTGCTGGAGGTCAGAGCCAAAACAACAACAACAACATGTGTTCTGGAGCTTCACTCTATAACGTCTTACAGTTTTCCTATCCAGATGGTTTGCTGGCCAATGGTGGTTTATTGCAGCATTTTGGGGCTGAGCAGTGTGTGTGTGCTGTGTGTGTGAACACAGCGAGTCTGGGTATGTGTTATGTGTGTGCGGTGAGGAGAAAGGGGGGTATTTGGGTTTCCGTGCTACTGCTTGGAGACACTAGGAGACAGATACACAAACACAGACGGAGAAAGAGATTGACAGAGAGAGAGAGAAAAGCAAACACAGAGTAACTCTTTAATTATCCGATTGATTGATCCCAGCATGACAGGTGTGT
Source organism: Oncorhynchus gorbuscha (assembly GCF_021184085.1). Taxonomy (NCBI): domain Eukaryota; kingdom Metazoa; phylum Chordata; class Actinopteri; order Salmoniformes; family Salmonidae; genus Oncorhynchus; species Oncorhynchus gorbuscha. The sequence goes on along the minus strand of NW_025745298.1, from coordinate 583,113 downwards.
GTGTGTGTGTGTGTGTTGGTGTGGATGGATGGATGGATTATGGGCTCTAACAGAGTTCAGAGAGAGAAGGGAAAGGGAGAGGGGGGTAGGGGAGAATGAGAGTAGTTATTGAAAGGGAGATGGAGAGAATGTGATAGAAACATAGGTAGGTTAGAAAGAGAGAAAAGGGGATAGAGAAGGAGAGAGGGAAAGGTGTCTGTGGGGGAGACGGGGGGGGTTGGCTTGTTTGTTATTGTGCAATTTCACACTGTCGCTCCCATCAGGGAATCACCAGATGGACTTGGCATGTTCAATCAATCAGTAAACACACAAGGGAGGGAGGGAGGGAGGGAGGGGAGGGAGGGGGAGGGAGGGAGGGAGGGAGGGAGGGAGGGAGGGAGGGAGGGAGGGAGGGAGGGAGGGAGGGAGGGAGGGAGGGAGGGAGGGAGGGAGATGTTTCCGTGCTGTGTTGATGGACATCATAAAGCCTCAGTCCCAGCAGACCTCTTCCTCTGAAACACGCCAGCACACAGGGAGGAAGAGGAGGAGGAGAGGAATACACACAACATGCTAACACACAGGGAGGAGGAGGAGGAGGAGAGGAATACACACAACATGCTAACACACAGGGAGGAGGAGGAGGAGGAGGAGGAGAGGAATACACACAACATGCTAACACACAGGGATGAGAAGAGGAATACACACAACATGCTAACACACAGGGAGGAGGAGAGGAATACACACACAACATGCTAACACACAGGGAGGAGGAGGGAGGAGGAGGAATACACACAACATGCTAACAGAGGAATACACACAACATGCACACAACACACAGGGATGAGAAGAGGAATACACACAACATGCTAACACACAGGGAGGAGGAGAGGAATACACACAACATGCTAACACACAGGGAGGAGGAGGAGGAGGAGAGGAATACACACAACATGCTAACACACAGGGAGGAGGAGGAGGAGGAGAGGAATACACACAACATGCTAACACACAGGGATGAGAAGAGGAATACACACAACATGCTAACACACAGGGAGGAGGAGAGGAATACACACAACATGCTAACACACAGGGAGGAGGAGGAGGAGGAGAGGAATACACACACAGGGAGGAGGAGGAGGAGGAGAGGAATACAACATGCTAACACACAGGGAGGAGGAGGAGGAGGAGAGGAATACAGGAATACACAACATGCTAACACACAGGGATGAGAGAAGAGGAATACACACAACATGCTAACACACAGGGAGGAGGAGAGGAATACACACAACATGCTAACACACAGGGAGGAGGAGGAGGAGGAGGAATACACACAACATGCTAACACACACACAACATGCTAACACACAGGGATGAGAGAGGAATACACACAACATGCTAACACACAGGGAGGAGGAGAGGAATACACACAACATGCTAACACACAGGGATGAGAGAGGAATACATGCTAACACAACATGAATACAGGGAGGAGAGAGGAATACACACAACATGCTAACACACAGGGAGGAGGAGGAGGAGGAGAGGAATACACACAACATGCTAACACACAGGGAGGAGGAGGAGGAGGAGAGGAATACACACAACATGCTAACACACAGGGGAAGAGGAATACACACAACATGCTAACACACAGGGAGGAGGAGAGGAATACACACAACATGCTAACACACAGGGAGGAGGAGGAGGAGGAGAGGAATACACACAACATGCTAACACAGGATGAGGGATGACACACAGAGGAATACACACAACATGCTAACACACAGGGAGGAGGAGAGGAATACACACAACATGCTAACACACAGGGAGGAGGAGGAGGAGGGAGGAGAGGAATAAACACACACAACATGCTAACACACAGGGAGGAGGAGGAGGAGGAGAGGAATACACACAACATGCTAACACACAGGGATGAGAAGAGGAATACACACAACATGCTAACACACAGGGAGGAGGAGAGGAATACACACAACATGCTAACACACAGGGAGGAGGAGGAGGAGGAGAGGAATACACACAACATGCTAACACACAGGGATGAGAAGAGGAATACACACAACATGCTAACACACAGGGAGGAGGAGAGGAATACACACAACATGCTAACACACAGGGATGAGAAGAGGAATACACACAACATGCTAACACACAGGGAGGAGGAGAGGAATACACACAACATGCTAACACACAGGGATGAGAAGAGGAATACACACAACATGCTAACACACAGGGATGAGAAGAGGAATACACACAACATGCTAACACACAGGGAGGAGGAGGAGGAGGAGGAGGAGGAGGAATACACACAACATGCTAACACACAGGGATGAGAAGAGGAATACACACAACATGCTAACACACAGGGAGGAGGAGAGGAATACACACAACATGCTAACACACAGGGAGGAGGAGAGGAATACACACAACATGCTAACACACAGGGAGGAGGAGAGGAATACACACAACATGCTAACACACAGGGAGGAGGAGGAGGAGGAATACACACAACATGCTAACACACAGGGAGGAGGAGAGGAATACACACAACATGCTAACACACAGGGAGGAGGAGGAGGAGGAGGAATACACACAACATGCTAACACACAAGGAGGAGGAGAGGAATACACACAACATGCTAACACACAGGGAGGAGGAGGAGGAATACACACAACATGCTAACACACAGGGAGGAGGAGGAGGAATACACACAACATGCTAACACACAGGGAGGAGGAGAGGAATACACACAACATGCTAACACACAGGGATGAGAAGAGGAATACACACAACATGCTAACACACAGGGAGGAGGAGAGGAATACACACAACATGCTAACACACAGGGAGGAGAAGGAGGAGGAGGAGAGGAATACACACAACAACTCCCTCACTTATATCCTTCTTCCATCCCCCCTTCTTCCTTCCTTCTCCCTCCATCGTTCTCTCTGCCTCTCCTTTTTCTCTCTCCATCCCCTCTCCCTGTTGTTTTCTCTCTCTGTGTGTATCCTGTCTTTTGTGTGTGTCTGTGTTGTGGTAGCTCCACACCCAGAGCCAGTCTTTGTCTGTTGGATACCCAGAGGGAAGGGCCCTCCCTGGTTTCCTCTCCCCGGAATAGGCCCTCACCCCTGGGGCTAACCAGGGATTACTGAGGCACAGGTGGAGGTGTGTGTGTGTGTGTGTGTGTGTGTGTGTGTGTGTGTGTGTGTGTGTGTGTGTGTGTGTGTGTGTGTGTGTGTGTGTGTGTGTGTGTGTGTGTGTGTGTGTGTGTGTGTGTGTGTGTGTGTGTGTGTGTGTGTGTGTGTGTGTGTGCTTTGACCTTGAGGTGAACCCAACCCTTAGTCCACTTGTTCCTGTCTCACCCGTTCCCCCATCACTCTCACACACACACACACCCTCCAGTGTTATTGCTGAGTAGGGTGGAAGCTTCTATAAAACATTCACTGGGGAAAACCCATAGTACGAAGGGAAAAAATATTTTCAAGAACGTACTTTCATTTTGTGTTGTTTCAGTAAACATTAGAGTTAGTTTTTCATTACTTTTCGATTTTTGGGGGGAGTAAAAATGTATTCCCATTCATATTCCAACTTTGCTAAACCCCTAAACCTTAACCCTCACCACAAACCCCTAAACCTTAACCCTCACCACAAACCCCTAAACCTTAACCCTCACCACAAACCCCTAACTGTCAGGACATTCTGGTGACTTGTCAGGACATTCTGGTGTCTTGTCAGGACATTCTGGTGACTTGTCAGGACATTCTGGTGTCTTGTCAGGACATTCTGGTGTCTTGTCAGGACATTCTGGTGTCTTGTCAGGACATTCTGGTGTCTTGTCAGGACATTCTGGTGTCTTGTCAGGACATTCTGGTGTCTTGTCAGGACATTCTGGTGACTTGTCAGGACTTCTGTCAGGACATTCTGGTGACTTGTCAGGACATTCTGGTGACTTGTCAGGACATTCTGTTGACTTGTCAGGACATTCTGGTGACTTGTCAGGACATTCTGGTGACTTGTCAGGACATTCTGGTGACTCGATCACTGCCTCATTGCCTGCGTCCGTAATGGGTCCGCGGTCAAACGACCACCCCTCATCACTGTCAAAAGCTCCCTATAACACATCAGCGAGCAGGCCTTTCTAATCGACCTGGCCCGGGTATCCTGGAAGGATATTTTTTATTATTATTATTTTTTTCATCTTTATTTAACCAGGTAGGCTAGTTGAGAACAGGTTCTCATTTGCAACTGCGACCTGGATATTGACCTCATCCCGTCAGTAGAGGAGGCCTGGTTATTCTTTATAAGTGATATCCTCACCATCTTAAATAAGTATGCCCCATTCAAAAAAATGAACTAAGATCAGATATAGCCCGTGGTTCTTTCCAGACTTGACTGCCCTTGACCAGCACAAAAACATCCTGTGGCGTACTGCATTAGCATCGAATAGCCCCCGCGATATGCAGCTTTTCATGGAAGTTAGGAACCAATATACACAGTCAGTTCAGAAAGCAAAGGCTAGCTTTTTCAAACAGAGATTTGCATCCTGTAGCACAAATTCCAAAAAGGTTTTGGGACACTGTAAAGTCCTTAGAGAATAAGAGCACCTCCTCCCAGCTGCCCACTGCACTGATGCTAGGAAACACTGTCACCACCGATAAATCTACGATAATCGAGAATTTCAAAAAGCATTTTTCTACGGCTGGTCATGCTTTCCACCTGGCTAACCCCACCCCGGCCAACAGCTCTGCACCCACCGCAGCAACTTTCCCAAGCCTCCACCCCCGCTTCTCCTTCACCCAAATCCAGATAGCTGATGTTCTGAAAGAGCTGCAAAATCTGGACCCCTACAAATCAGCCTGGCTAGACAATCTGGACCCTCTCTTTCTAAAATGTTCCACCGCCATTGTTGCAACCCCTATTACTCTCTTTCGTATTGTCTGAGATCCCGAAAGATTGGAAAGCTGCCGCTCTTCAAAGGGGGAGACACTCTAGCCTGCCTTTCTAAAGTCTTTGAAAGCCAAGATAACAAACAGATCACCGACCATTTCGAATCGCACCATACCTTCTCTGCTATGCAACCTGGTTTCCCGAGCTGTTCCTGGGTGCACCTCAACCACGCTCAAGGTCCTAAAGGATATCATAACCGCCATCGATGAAAGACAGTACTGTGCAGCGGTCTTCATCGACCTGGCCAAGGCTTTTGACTCTGGCAAATACCGCATTCTTATCGGCAGACTCAACAGCCTTGGTTTCTCAAATGACTACCTCGCCTGGTTCACCAACTACTTCTCAGATAGAGTTCAGTGTGTCAAATCGGAGGGCCTGTTGTCCAGACCTCTGGCAGTCTCTATGGGGGTGCCTCGGTTCAATTCTTGGACCGACTCTCTTCTCTGTATGCATCAATGATGTCGCTCTTGCTGCTGGTGAGTCTCTGATCCACCTCTACGCAGACGACACCATTCTGTGTACTTCTGTCCCTTTTTTGGACACTGTGTTAACTAACCTCCAGATGAGCTTCAATGCCATACAACTCTCCTTCCGTGCCTCCAACTGCTCTTCAATGCTAGTAAAACTAAATGCATGCTCTTCGCTAGTCAGGCGGACAGCGATCTATTATCACTACTCTGAACGGTTCTGACTTAGAATATGTGGACAACTACAAATACCTAGGTGTCTGGTTAGACTGCAAACTCTCCTTCTAGACTCACATTAAGCATCTCCAATCCAAAATTAAATCTAAAATCGGCTTCCTATTTCGTAAAAAAGCCTCCTTCACTCATGTTGCTAAACATACCCTCGTAAAACTGACTTTCCTACCGATCCTTGACTTCGGCAATGTCATTTACAAAATAGCCTCCAACACTCTACTTAGCCAATTGGAAGTAGTCTATCACAGTGCCATCATTTTGTTACCTTAAACCCCATATACTACCCACCACTGCAACCTGTATGCTCTCGTTGGCTGGCCCTCGCTTCATATTTGTCGCCAAATCCACTGGCTCCAGGTCATCTATAAGTATTTGCTTGGTGAAGCCATACCGTATCTCAGCTCACTGGTCACCATAGCAACACCCACCCATAGCACGCCCTCCAGCAGGTATATTTCACTGGTCATCCCCAAAGCCAACTCCTCCTTTGGCCGCCTTTCCTTCCAGTTCTCTGCTGCCAATGACTGGAACAAAATGCAAACATCACTGAAGCTGGAGACTTATATCTCCCTCACGATCTTTAAGCATCAGCTATCAGAGCAGCTTACCGATCACTGCACCTGTACACAGCCCATCTGTAAATAGCCCATCCAACTACCTCATCCCCATATTGTTATTTATTTTTGCTCTTTTGCACCTCAGTATCTCTACTTGCACACCATCATCTGCACATCTATCACTCCAGTGTTAATGCTATATTGTAATTATTTCGCCACCATGGCCTATTTATTGCCTTACCTCCCTAATCTTACTACATTTGCACTCACTGTATATAGATTTTTCTATTGTGTTATTGACTCTACATGTATTTTTCCCATGTGTAACTCTGTGTTGTTGTTTGTGTCGCACTGCTTGGCTTTATCTTGGCCAGGTTGCAGTTGTAAATGAGAACTTGTTCTCAACTCTACCTAGTTAAATATAGTTGAAATAAAATGTTAAAAGAGTCATTTCTGGTCATGACAAGATAGGAAAACAAGTCCATAAACAGCATTGTATCTGTTAACTCTCCTCACATTATGCTAACGGTACGGTAGCTACTGTGGCGTTCTCCTCTTGAACGGTAATATGTGCTGTCTCTCACCGGTGCTGTTAAACGGTTCAAGTGGTGATGAACGGGAGCACCAGCCGGTCATGACAGCTGTCTTAATTAGCGTTTAGCGAGGCACCGGAGCGTGAAGATACTGTTTACCCGTATAATTTACTGTGATTGAGTAGGTAATGGGCCTTGTGTGTGTCGGTGGGAGTTTGTTTGTGGTAATGAGGTGGGTGTGTGTGGGAGGAGAGGCAACATCAAAACAGTCATTACCCAGAGATGCTCATTAAGAAGAGGAGGTTCGTTAGGCAGGGCAGTTCTTTAAGGAAGAGAGAACAGACTCGGCTGTTGTCTTCAGAAGAGACTCACTATCCACTCCCCTCTCATTAGGTATTATTAGTTTCACTTTTAACGTCACAAGTACAGTGAAATACCTTTAATGCTCAGCTCTAACCCCAACTATGCAGTAATCAATAACAATGTAATACTGAGAAATACAAGGTAGAACAAAAGCCCACAGATATAAAAAGAACTAAGAGCATGATCAAGTAAGTAAGAATACTATATACAGGGTCAGTTCCATATTATAATGTTCAGGGATACTGGATCTAAACAGGGTCAGTTCCATATTATAATGTCCAGGGATACTGGATCTATAGAGGTAGAAATGTATAGGGGTAAACATACTATATACATGGTCAGTACCATATTATATGTACAGGGATACTGGATCTATAGAGGTAGATATGTAGTCAGTCTGGACAGTCTGGATGATGATCTAGCTCTCTGAAACACTGTCCTGACAGTCTGGATGATGATCCAGCTCTCTGAAACACTGTCCTGACAGTCTGGATGATGATCCAGCTCTCTGAAACACTGTCCTGACAGTCTGGATGATGATCCAGCTCTCTGAAACACTGTCCTGACAGTCTGGATGATGATCCAGCTCTCTGAAACACTGTCCTGACAGTCTGGATGACTGTCCTGATCCAGCTCTCTGAAACACTGTCCTGACAGTCTGGATGATGATCCAGCTCTCTGAAACACTGTCCTGACAGTCTGGATGATGATCCAGTCTCCAGCTCTGAAACACTGTCCTGACAGTCTGGATGATGATCCAGCTCTCTGAAACACTGTCCTGACAGTCTGGATGATGATCAGTCAGCTCTCTGAAACACTGTCCTGACAGTCTGGATGATGATCCAGCTCTCTGAAACACTGTCCTGACAGTCTGGATGATGATCCAGCTCTCTGAAACACTGTCCTGACAGTCTGGATGATGATCCAGCTCTCTGAAACACTGTCCTGACAGTCTGGATGATGATCCAGCTCTCTGAAACACTGTCCTGACAGTCTGGATGAGGATCCAGCTCTCTGAAACACTGTCCTGACAGTCTGGATGATGATCCAGCTCTCTGAAACACTGTCCTGACACTGATCCAGCTCTCTGAAACACTGTCCTGACAGTCTGGATGATGATCCAGCTCTGAAACACTGTCCTGAGGATCCAGCTCTCTGAAACACTGTCCTGACAGTCTGATGAGGATCCAGCTCTCTGAAACACTGTCCTGACAGTCTGGATGATGATCCAGCTCTCTGAAACACTGTCCTGACAGTCTGGATGATGATCAGCTCTCTGAAACACTGTCCTGACAGTCTGGATGATGATCCAGCTCTCTGAAACACTGTCCTGACAGTCTGGATGAGGATCCAGCTCTCTGAAACACTGTGACAGTCTGGATGAGGACAGTCTGAAACACTGTCCTGACAGTCTGGATGATGATCCAGCTCTCTGAAACACTGTCCTGACAGTCTGGATGATGATCTAGCTCTCTGAAACACTGTCCTGACAGTCTGGATGAGGATCTAGCTCTCTGAAACACTGTCCTGACAGTCTGGATGATGATCTAGCTCTCTGAAACACTGTCCTGACAGTCTGGGGGAGACCAACACGGAAATGTCAACAGAACACTCAACTGTCACATTGACAGTGACACACACAGTGTGTTCGTCTGAGTTGGAGTGTGAAACACATGATGATCTATCTCTTTGAATGTCTCCCTGCGTCTCAAATGGCACCCTAGTCCCTTTATAGTGCACTATAGTACCCATGGTCCCTGAGCAAAAGCAGTGCACTACGAAGGGAATAGGGTAACCTTTAGGAAGTGAGTGCCTGGTGCGACGTTCTGCTGACTAGTGGAATGGTCCTGGGCTTTGTAATGGGATTCTGCCGGGCTGGACAGAGAGATCTGTTCTCAAACTACTGAGTTAGAAGAGCAGGCAGGGTTCAACCATCCATCGCACGCGCACACACCTACGCACACGCACACACCTACGCACACACACACACCAAATGAACATTGAGAATTTGGACAACATGAGGAAGTCCCCTGGTTGATAATAGTGTATTGAATATCTCTGTGTTTTTGTTAGTGTGGGTGAGTAGAGCTGTGGCCTGCAGCAAAAATAGCACCCTATGCCCTATAGTGTACTAGTTTTGAGGAGGGCCCATGGGGCTCTGGTAAAAGAAGTGCACTATATTGGGAATAGCCATAATCATTCCCTTCTATCTGAACCCTGTCCATGTTATTACACAGCCTTTACTCACTCTGGTTCAAGGGTCATCCAGGGGAGACTTCTGGAACCTCCTGTTATGTCCTTCCAGAGTAAGCAGACAGGCAGACAGAGACAGGCAGACAGACAGAGACAGGCAGACAGAGACAGGCAGACAGAGACAGGCAGACAGAGACAGACAGAGACAGGCAGACAGAGACAGGCAGACAGAGACAGAGACAGACAGAGACAGGCAGACAGAGACAGGCAGACAGAGACAGGCAGACAGAGACAGGCAGACAGAGACAGGCAGACAGAGACAGGCAGACAGAGAGAGACAGACAGAGACAGACAGAGACAGACAGAGACAGGCAGACAGCAGACAGAAGCTGTGACAGAGACAGTTGAGAGACAGGCAGAAGAACAGGAGGAAAACAAGTGAAAAGACAGGCAGATGAAATGGCAGACAGAGTGTTATTTGGACTGGAAGATGAAGGAGAGACAGAAGACAGGCAGACAGAGACAGTGATGAGACAGTTGGAAAGACAGGAGACAGAGACAGGCTTTTCAGAGAAACAGAGACAGGCAGACAGAGACTGGCAGACAGAGACAGGGACAGAGACAGACAGACAGAGAGGCAGACAGAGACAGACAAACACTCACACATTTACTCAGAGACAGGCAGACAGGTGAAGCTGTTTATCAGTTCGGAAAAACTATGAAAAGCCCCTCAGATGTAAAATGGTTCAAGTTTTATTTGGCTGGAAGATGAAGGGAGAGACAAAGACACTATTTATCTACAGTTGGAAAAGGGACACATTTCCTTTTCTAGTGTAAATATTTCTGGATTTGGTGTGCTGGTTTGGGCCGGAAGGGAAAGGCAAGAAGAGAGAGAGAGAGATTAAACACTCACACTATTTATCTCTCTCTCACACACTATTTATCAGTCTCAAACACTATTTATCTCTCTCTCACACACTATTTATCAGTCTCAAACACTATTTATCTATCTCTCACACACTCCCAGACTGACCCCATGTATCAGAGGACGTGTTTTGTGTAATGTGTGGACAGACATCCCAAAGCCAACTTCTCATATCCTTCAGCAAACACAATATCAACCAGACAATACCAGACAAATATTAGAGAAAAAGACAGCAAAGAGATTCCAGACAGACTCAGCTTGCTCTCTCTCTCTCTCTCTCTCTCTCTCTCTCTCTCTCTCTCTCTCTCTCTCTCTATCTCTGTCTCGCTCTCTCTCCCTATCTCTCTCTGTCTCGCTCTCTCTATCTCTGTCTCGCTCTCTTTATCTATCGCTGTCTTGCTCTCGTGCTCTCTCTCTTTCTCTGTCTCGCTCTCTCTCGTCTCATTCTCTGTCTCTCTCTCTCTCTCTCTCTGTCTCTCTCGCTCTCTCTCTCTTTCTCTCTCTCGCTCTCTCTGTCTCGCTCTCTCTATCTCTGTCTCTGTCTCTCTCTTCTCTCTGTCTCCCTCATCTGTCTTCTCTCTCGCGCTCTTCTCTCTGCTCTCTTCTCTCTCGCTCTCTCTGTTTCTCTCGCTCTCTATCTCTCGCTTTCTCTCTCTTTTTCTCTTTCTCATCTCTCATCTCTCTTGTGGATTCTCCTTTTACCCCACCCCCTCCTTCTCTTTCCCGTTCTCCTCTCTCCCCTCTGGGGTTTTCAATTACCAGTTCTGGTTTTGGGGTGTCTGTGTCATTTGCAGAGAAACTAAGGAAGACAGAGGGAGGGGAAAAGAGGGATGAGACACACTCACACCAGAGACTGCACAGGAGATGGGGAGAGAGGGAGAGAGGGAGAGAGGGAGAGAGGGAGAGAGGGAGAGAGGGAGAGAGGGGAGAGGGAGAGGGGAGAGAGGGAGGGAGAGGAGGGAGATGGGGAGAGAGGGAGGGAGGGAGAGGGAGATGGAGGGAGAGGGGAGAGGGAGGGGAGGGAGAGAGGGAGGGAGGGAGGGAGGGAGGGAGGGAGGGAGGGAGGGAGGGAGGAGGGAGGGAGGGGGAGGGAGGGAGGGAGGGAGGGAGGGAGAGGGGGAGAGAGAGGGAGAGAGAGAAAAGAGAGAGACCACAGGAAGACAAACTGACAATGCAAGCTGTCAGGCTCATTGACTTGTTGTTACCGTGATAACACATCTCCTAAACCATCAGCACTGGGGGTCACACCCTTTCCAAGGTTCAGCTGTGTGTGTGTGTGTGTGTGTGTGTGTGTGTGTGTGTGTGTGTGTGTGTGTGTGTGTGTGTGTGTGTGTGTGTGTGTGTGTGTGTGTGTGTGTGTGTGTGTGTGTGTGTGTGTGTGTGTGTGTGTGTGTGTGTGTGTGTGTGTGTGTGTGGTCTTCTGAACATGTGCGTTTACACTGTGTATGTACAGTATGTACTGTGTGTATGTGTACTGTGTGTGTGTATATATTTGTGGATGTGCAGTATGTACTGTATGTATGTGTGTATATATTTGTGGATGTGCAGTATGTACTGTATGTATGTGTGTATATATTTGTGGATGTGCAGTATGTACTGTATGTATGTGTGTATATATTTGTGGATGTGCAGTATGTACTGTATGTATGTGTGTATATATTTGTGGATGTGCAGTATGTACTGTATGTCTTTGTGGATGTGTAGTATGTGTGTGTATATATTTGTGGATGTGCAGTATGTACTGTATGTATGTGTGTATATATTTGTGGATGTGCAGTATGTACTGTATGTATGTGTGTATATATTTGTGGATGTGCAGTATGTACTGTATGTATGTGTGTATATATTTGTGGATGTGCAGTATGTACTGTATGTGTGTGTGTATATATTTGTGGATGTGCAGTATGTACTGTATGTGTGTGTGTGTATATATTTGTGGATGAGCCTGCAGGCTCCTTTGAATGTGTAACAACAATGTCCCAAATGACACCCTGTCCCCTTTCCAGTTTACTGCTATGGGCCCTGGTCAAAAGAAATGCACTCTAAAGGAAGTAGGGAACCATTTGAGCCACCGCCTGTGTGTGTGAGACTAATGTTTTGCATGTGTGTGGTGTGTGTTCTGTTCCTTTGAACGTGTTCTAGTTAGGTTCCAGTCTGTCCATGTGAATTCACTCTGACTGAAACTCTGTAGACTCCAGCCACCCCAGTCATAGACTGTTCTCTCTGCTACCGCATGACAAGAGGTACCGGAGCGCCAAGTCTAGGACCAAAAGGCTTCTTAACAGCTTCTACCCCCAAGCCATAAGGGAGGACAGGGAGGGGGGGCAGGGGGAGGGAGGGAGGGAGGGCAGGGAGAGGGAGAGGGAGAGGGAGAGGGAGAGGGAGAGGGACAGGGGAGGGGAGGGAGAGGGAGACGTGGGGAGGGAGGTTCCAGGGAGGAGGGAGGGAGGACAGGGAGGAGGAGAGGGAGGGAGGACAGGGACCCCAGGGAGGGAGGGAGGACAGGGAGGAGGAGAGGGAGGGAGGACAGGGAGGAGGAGAGGGAGGGAGGACAGGGAGGAGGAGAGGGAGGACAGGAGGAGGGAGAGGGAGGGAGGACAGGGGGAGGGGAGGGAGGGAGGACAGGGAGGAGGAGAGGGAGGGAGGAGAGGGAGAGAGGAGGGAGGGAGGGAGGGAGGGAGGAGGGAGGGAGGGAGGATAGGGAGAGGGAGGGAGGGCAGGGAGGGAGGGGGAGGGGGAGGGAGGGCAGGGTGAGGGAGGGAGGGAGGGAGGGCGGGAGGGAGGAGGAGGGAGGGAGGACAGGGAGGAGGAGAGGGAGGGAGGACAGGGAGGAGGAGAGGGAGGGAGGGCAGGGAGGAGGAGAGGGAGGGAGGGCAGGGAGGAGGGGAGGGAGGGAGGGAGGGAGGACAGGGAGGAGGAGAGGGAGGGAGGACAGGGAGGAGGAGAGGGAGGGAGGACAGGGAGGAGGAGAGGGAGGGAGGACAGAGAGGAGGAGAGGGAGGGAGGACAGGGAGGAGGAGAGGGAGGGAGAACAGGGAGGAGGAGAGGGAGGGAGGGAGGGAGGGGGAGGGAGGGAGGGCAGGGAGGGGGAGAGGGAGGGAGGGCAGGGAGGGGGAGAGGGAGGGAGGGCAGGGAGGGGGAGAGGGAGGGAGGGCAGGGAGGGGAGAGGGAGGGAGGACAGGGAGGGGGGAGAGGGCAGGGAGGGGGAGGGAGGGAGGACAGGGAGGGGAGGAGGGAGGGAGGGAGGATAGGGAGGAGGAGAGGGAGGGAGGGAGGGAGGGAGGGAGGATTGGAGGGGGGGGAGAGGGAGGGAGGGCAGGGAGGGGGAGAGGGAGGGAGGTAGGGAGGATAGGGAGGAGGAGAGGGAGGGAGGGAGGGAGGAGGGAGGGAGGGGGATAGGGAGGAGGGAGGAGGGAGGGAGGGAGGATGGAGGGGGAGGGCGGGGGGAGGGGGAGGGAGGAGGGAGGGAGGAGGGAGGGGGAGGGAGGGGGGGGAGGGAGGGAGGAGGGAGGGAGGGAGGGAGGGAGGGAGGGAGGGAGGACAGGGAGGAGGAGAAGGAGGGAGGGAGGGGGAGAGGGAGGGAGGGCAGGGAGGGGAGGAGGGGAGGGAGGGGGAGGGAGGGAGGTAGGGAGGATAGGGAGGGAGGAGAGGGAGGGAGGGCAGGGAGGGGGAAAGGGAGGGAGGTAGGGAGGATAGGGAGGAGGAGAGGGAGGGAGGATGGATGGAGGGAGGGGGGGCGGGCGGGGGGGGGGGGAGGGGGGGGGGGAGAGGAGGGAGGACAGGGAAGAGGAGAGGGAGGGAGGATGGGGAGGGAGGGAGGATAGGGAGAAGGAGGGGGAGAGTGAGGGAGGACAGGGAAGAGGAGAGGGAGGGAGGATAGGGAGGGAGGGAGGATAGCGAGACGGAGGGAGGGGAGGGGGAGAGGGAGGGAGGACAGGGGGGGGAGGGCAGGGAGAGAGAGAGAGGGAGGAGGAGAGGAAGGGAGGGCAGGGAGGAGAGGGAGGGAAGACAGGGAGGAGGAGCGGGAGGGAGGACAGGGAGGAGGAGAGGGAGGGAGGGAGGACAGGGAGGAGGAGAGGGCGTTCTTCAATGACCACAACAGTATTAAAAGCTGTCAGAAGCTCTTGAACTGCTATTGAAATGATTGTTGATTTCCCACTCTCACACTCACAAAGACGCGCACGGAAGCTCACACACCTTCACACCCCCACACAGTATACAGACACTGAGTCACACACACACGCATGGATGCACACACAGAGAGAACACAGCTGGTGATGAGGTCCCCTAATGCCTTGTGGAACTAAAGGAAATGGGTGTGAATGTATTTAAATCAGTAGTTAAAGCAGGGAGACTGTAGCAGTAGGTTGATTTTATCATTCAGCTCTGTTAGAAGATCAATGATACAATGTCTGAATGGTGAACTGTCTGTCCTGGTCTGGTCTGTCCTGTCTGGTCTGTTCTGGTCTGGTCTGGTCTGGTCTGGTCTGGTCTGGTCTGTCCTGGTCTGGTCTGTCTGGTCTGGTCCGGTCTGGTCTGGTCTGTCCTGGTCTGGTCTGGTCTGGTCCTGGTCTGGTCTGGTCTGGTCTGGTCTGTCTGGTCTGGTCCTGGTCTGGTCTGGTCTGGTCTGGTCTGGTCTGGTCTGGTCTGTCCTGGTCTGGTCTGGTCTGGTCTGGTCTGTCTGTCCTGTCTGGTCTGGTCTGTCCTGGTCTGGTCTGTCCTGGTCTGTCTGTCCTGTCTGGTCTGGTCTGTCTGGTCTGGTCTGGTCTGTCCTGGTCTGGTCCTGGTCCTGTCCTGGTCTGGTCTGTCCTGTCTGGTCTGGTCTGGTCTGGTCTGGTCTGGTCCTGGTCTGGTCTGGTCTGTCCTGGTCTGTCCTGGTCTGGTCTGTCCTGTCTGTCTGGTCTGGTCTGGTCTGTCCTGGTCTGGTCTGGTCTGGTCTGTCCTGGTCTGGTCTGGTCTGGTCTGTCTGGTCTGTCTGGTCTGGTCTGTCTGGTCTGGTCTGGTCTGTCCTGGTCTGGTCTGTCCTGGTCTGGTCTGTCCTGTCTGGTCTGTCCTGTCCTGTCCTGGTCTGGTCTGTGGTCTGGTCTGGTCTGTCCTGTCTGGTCTGTGTCTGTTCTGTCCTGTCTGGTCTGTCCTGGTCTGGTCTGGTCTGTCCGGTCTGGTCTGGTCTGTCCTGGTCTGGTCTGTCCTGGTCTGGTCTGTCCTGGCCTGTCTGGCCTGTCCTGTCTGGCCTGTCCTGTCTGGTCTCTGAGGAGTAATGACATTCTTTTACTTTCTCCCCTGGAAACATATGTTGGAATAGACAATAAACCATCAGTAAACATTACACTCTACTGTAGCAGTTACACAACAAGCCTTTTAAAGAATAGACAATAAACCATCAGTAAACATTACACTGTACTGTAGCAGTTACAACAAGCATTTTAAAGAAAGACAATAAACCATCAGTAAACATTTTAAAGAATAGACAATAAACCATGGTAAACATTACACTCTACTGTAGCAGTTGGCCTTTTAAAGAATAGACAATAAACCATCAGTAAACATTACACTCTACTGTAGCAGTTACACAACAAGTCTGACAATAAACCATCAGTAGACAATAAACCATCAGTAAGCATTACACTCTACTGTAGCAGTTACACAACAAGCCTTTTAAACCATCCTGGTCTGGTAAACATTACACTCTACTGTAGCAGTTACACAACAAGCCTTTTAAAGAATAGGTCTGTCCTAAAGGTCAGTAAACATTCTGGTAGCAGTTACACAACAAGCCTGTAAACCTGCAGTTCTGGTCTCAGTAAACATTACACTCCTGTGCAGTTCTAAAGGTAAACCATCAGTCCTAGCAGTCATCAGTCTGTAGCAGTTCTTTTAAAGAATAGACAATAAACCACCAGTAAACATTACACTGGGAAACTACTGTAGCAGTTACACAACAAGCCTTTTAAAGAATAGACAATAAACCATCAGTAAACATTACACTCTACTGTCAACAAGTAAAAGAATAGACAATAAACCATCAGTAAACATTACACTGTCCTGTAGCAGTTCTTTTGGTCTGTTACACAACAAGCCTTTTAAAGAATAGTCTCTACTGTAGCAGTCCAAGCCTTTTAAAGAATAGTCTCAGTCTGTCCTGCAGTCTTTTAAAGAATAGTCTGTAAACATTACACTCCTGCAGTTCTGGACAATCATGTAAACATTACACTCTCTGTCAGTCCAAGTTTAAAGAATAGACAATAAACCTGTCACTGGTCTGTCAGTCCTGGTCTAAAGGTCTGGTAAACATTATCCTAGCAGTTACACAACTTGACAGAAGTAAGAGCTGTGAGAGGGGCAGCAACTTGAGAAATTACGAATGAAACGCCGATAGAAATTAGCGAAACCTAAAAAGCGCTGCAAGCTTGGAACGGGCCTTTAACGGAACCAACGGAGGAGACATGAAAAGAGCACTTCTCAGCCTTTACGTAGCAATCTCGAGTGCAAAACAAAATGTTCAGCATGAGAACATCAAAAAATGAAAAACAGCAGCGATGCGCGAAACCCGAAAGAATAGACAATAAACCATCAGTAAACATTACACTGGTCAGTAAACATTACACTCTACTGTAGCAGTTACACAACAAGCCTTTTAAAGAATAGACAATAAACCATCAGTAAACATTACACTCTACTGTAGCAGTTACACAACAAGCCTTTTAAAGAATAGAATAGACAATAAACCATCAGTAAACATTACACTCTACTGTAGCAGTTACACAACAAGCCTTTTAAAGAATAGACAATAAACCATCAGTAAACATTACACTCTACTGTAGCAGTTACACAACAAGCCTTTTAAAGAATAGACAATAAACCATCAGTAAACATTACACTCTACTTAGTTTCAGTTCCACCAAGCCTTTTTAGACAATAAACCACCAGTAAACATTACACTCTACTGTAGCAGTTACACAACATGCCTTTTAAAGAATAGAATAGACAATAAACCATCAGAGCCAGGTTCTTAGACAATTCTGCTCGTGTGCTCCTTGGATCTTGAGCAGAATGACAGGTGATAAACATTACACTCTACTGTAGCAGTTACACAACAAGCCCTTTAAAGAATAGACAATAAACCATCAGTAAACATTACACTCTACTGTAGCAGTTACACAACAAGCCTTTTAAAGAATAGACATAGACCTTTCAGACGTTATATAATTGTTGTTGTAACAATGTGCAAGTAGCTGAAGTATGAAAGGGGAGATAAATAAACAGATAAATATAGGTTATATTCACCATGTTGTTTGTGCTCCACTGGTTTCCCTTTTCTCATGGCAACGGGCCACAAATCTCGCTGCTGTAATTTGCACACTGCGGTATTTCTCCTAACAAATATGGGAGTTTATCAATGCTTGATTTGTTTTCAGTCTTTGTGTTCTGTGGGAAACATGAGTCTGTGGCCATTCATTTGGCAGGAGGTTAGGAAGTGGACACTGTTAAACTTACCCCTGTAAATGTACAGCATTATACTGGCCCCACAGTGGTCATTCATTTGGCAGGAGGTTAGGAAGTAGGAAGTGGAACGGTTAAACTTACCCCAGTAAATGTACAGCAAGATTTGGCAGGAGGTTAGGAAGTGGACACTGTTAAACTTACCCCTGTAAATGTACAGCATTATACTGGCCCCACAGTGGTCATTCATTTGGCAGGAGGTTAGGAAGTGGACACTGTTAAACTTACCCCTGTAAATGTACAGCATTATACTGGCCCCACAGTGGAGATCCTGTAATATGTTTTACAAATGTATTTTCCTTACTGTAAACACATATCACAGCATCCTTGCTGTAATGATTTACAGTAAGGAAAACAGTACTGGAAAGCAAAATGACTGACGATCTTCTTTGCCTTCCTTCAACACCTGGTGTTGTACAGTCGGTGTCCTGGAGGGCAGGCAGTGGACAGCCAGTGGTGCGTTCGGCTGCGCGTATCGCCCTCTGAAGCACCTTGCGGTGCGCGGCGGCGGAGTTGCCGTACCAGGCTGTGATGCAGCCCCATCTATGATCAGGGGTTCAGAGGTGGGGGAACATACGGGACAGTTTGGGCCAGAGAGCATCCTGGAGAGAGAGAAGTCAGCGCAGCATCAGATGTTCCTCACGGGGCTCCGTAAACAAACCTCCAGTCTGATTGGTCAGCTCTTCTCAACCCCAGGACAAGCATTGAAAAGAAGGAATGTGATGAGAGACAGAGAGCGTCAGGGTTGTTACTCTGTGGGTAAAGAGACAAGGGACAAGACGCATGTCGAGCTGGTGGCGTGTGTGTGTGTACTGACCTCACTAGAGGTCTTCATTCAAACTCAGTGAGCCCCTGGAAGAAAGGGGCAAGGTAGGGGTTTGAGAACAAACAGCTGGCTTCCTCTGGGTCAACTTGTCATGCAGTTTGGGTTGATTTGAACCAACTGCATATATCCAGTGCATTTGGAAAGTATTCAGACCCCTTGACTTTTTCCACATTTTGTTACATTACAGCCTTATTCTAAAATTGATTAAATAGTTTTTCCCCCTCATCAATGTACACTCAATAACCCATAATGGCAAAGCAAAAACAAAAAAATAGTTTATTTCATACTGAAATATTACATGTACATAAGTATTCAGACCCTTTACTCAAGTAAGCACCTTTGGCAGCGATGACAGTCTTGAGTCTTCTTGGGTATGACGCTACAAGCTTGGCACACCTGTATTTGGGGAGTTTCTCCCATTCTTCTCTACAGATCCTCTCAAGCTCTGTCAGGTTGGATGTGGAGTGTCGCTGCACAGCTATTTTCAGGTCTCTCCAGAGGGGTTTAAGTTCTGGCTCTGGCTGGGCCACTCAAGGACATTCACTCCTGCGTTGTTTTGGCTTTGTGCTCTGGAGCAGGTTTTCATCAAGGATCTCTCTGTACTTTTCTCCGTTTATCTTTCCCTTGATCCTGACTAGTCTCCCAGTCCCTGCCACTGATAAACATCCCCACAGCATGATGCTGTCACTACCATGCGTCACCATAGGGATGGTGCCAGGACTCCTCCAGACGTGACGCTTGGCATTCAGGCCAAAGAGTTCAATCTTGGTTTCATCAGAACATAGAATCTTGTTTCTCATGGTCTGAGAGTCTTTAGGTGCCTTTTGGCAAACTCCAAGTGGGCTGTCATGTGCCTTTTACGGAGGAGTGGCTTCTGTCTGGCCACTCGACCATAAAGGCCTGATTGGTGGAATGCTGCAGAGATGGTCGTCCTTCTGGAAGGTTTTCCCATCTCCACAGAGGAACTCTGGAGCTCTGTCAGAGTGACCATCGGGTTCTTGGTCACCTCCCTGACCAAGGCCCTTCTCCCCCGATTGCTCAGTTTTACCTGGTGGCCAGCTCTAGGAAGAGTCTTGGTGGTTCCAGACTTCTTCCATTTAAGAATGATGGAGGCCACTGTGTTTTTGGAGCCTTTTAATGCTGCAGAAATGTGTTGGTTCCCTTCCCCAGATCTGTGCCTCAACACAATCCTGTCTCAGAGCTCTACGGACAATTCCTTCCACCTCATGGCTTGGTTTTTGCTCTGACATGCACTGTCAACTGTGGGACCTTATATAGACAGGTGTGTGCCTTTCCAAATCATGTCCAATCAATTGAATGTATTAAAGTTGTAGGAACATCTCAAGGATGATCAATGGAAACAGGATGCACCTGAGCCTAATTTCGAGTCTCATAGCAGAAGGTCTGAATACTAATGTAAATAAGGTTTCCCTGTTTTTAAAAAATATATAGATTTGCAAACATTTAAAAAAAATCTGTTTTGGCTTTGTCATTATGGGATGTTGTGTGTGGATTGATGAAAACGTTGTCTGTAATCCATTTAGAACAAGGCTGTTCCGTAACAGAATGTGGGAAAGGGAAAGGTGTCTGAATACTTTCTGAATGCACTTTAGTTTATGTCATCAACCGAGACGTTGAACAAATACAAGACAGCTAAATGTGGCCAGTCAATCTGAAAAATAGGGGTCATCTTTTCAACTGATAGAAGATATTTACTCAAATAGTCTGAGCTTCATGTGTCTCACCTGAAAACATGAGGTTGGCTCCTGAAATGGATCATTTGAGTCTACAGTAGGCATACGCTATTACTGTAAAGAAATACTGCATGTTAGAGGCATTTTTACCGGAGGCATCCAAATGACTTAATACCAGTGTTTTTCAGCATTTTACCCATGATGCAGTGCAATCTACAGCATAAATGCTGTAAAACACATGTGTGGTATTTTACTGTGCGTCCTACAGTGTTTCACTGTTGAAATGACAGGAAAGTCTTAGAGCGTAGCTCGGTTTCCATCTCACTGTGTGGGCAGTGGGCACACAGGCAGACCTGGCTCTCGAAAGATGACCAGCTATGGCGTCCTCTCTCAATAGCAAGGCTATGCTCCCTGAGTCTGGACATAGTCAAGGATGTGTTTTTTTTTCCCAAGTTGTCTGAGGACATTCCTCTTATTATAACAGATTTCAGTCTATGTGAGAGCTTGTGTCTCTGAGAGAGTGACAGCTTGTGTCTCTGAGAGAGGGACAGCTTGTATCTCTGAGAGAGGGACAGCTTGTGTCTCTGAGAGAGGGACAGCTTGTGTCTCTGAGAGAGGGACAGCTTGTGTCTCTGAGAGAGGGACAGCTTGTGTCTCTGAGAGAGGGACAGCTTGTGTCTCTGAGAGAGTGACAGCTTGTGTCTCTGAGAGAGGGACAGCTTGTGTCTCTGAGAGAGTGACAACTTGTGTCTCTGAGAGAGGGACATCTTGTGTCTCTGAGTGACAGCTTGTGTCTCTGAGAGAGGGACAGCTTGTGTCTCTGAGAGAGGGACAGCTTGTGTCTCTGAGAGAGGGACAGCTTGTGTCTCTGAGAGAGGGACAGCTTGTGTCTCTGAGAGAGGGACAGCTTGTGTCTCTGAGAGAGGGACAGCTTGTGTCTCTGAGAGAGGGACAGCTTGTGTCTCTGAGAGAGGACAGCTTGTGTCTCTGAGAGAGGGACAGCTTGTGTCTCTGAGAGAGGGACATCTTGTGTCTCTGAGTGACAGCTTGTGTCTCTGAGAGAGGGACAGCTTGTGTCTCTGAGAGAGGGACAGCTTGTGTCTCTGAGAGAGGGACAGCTTGTGTCTCTGTGTGACAGCTTGTGTCTCTGAGAGAGGGACAGCTTGTGTCTCTGAGAGAGGGACAGCTTGTGTCTCTGAGAGAGGGACAGCTTGTGTCTCTGAGAGAGTGACAGCTTGTGTCTCTGAGTGACAGCTTGTGTCTCTGTGTGAGTGACAGCTTGTGTCTCTGAGAGAGGGACAGCTTGTATCTCTGAGAGAGGGACAGCTTGTATCTCTGAGAGAGGGACAGCTTGTATCTCTGAGAGAGGGACAGCTTGAGTCTCTGAGAGAGTGACAACTTGTGTCTCTGAGAGAGGGACATCTTGTCTCTGAGAGAGGGACAGCTTGTGTCTCTGAGAGAGGGACAGCTTGTGTCTCTGAGAGAGGGACAGCTTGTGTCTCTGAGAGAGGGACAGCTTGTGTCTCTGAGAGAGGGACAGCTTGTGTCTCTGAGAGAGGGACAGCTTGTGTCTCTGAGAGAGGGACATCTTGTGTCTCTGAGAGTGTGACAGCTTGTGTCTCTGAGAGAGGGACAGCTTGTGTCTCTGAGAGAGGGACAGCTTGTGTCTCTGAGAGAGGGACATCTTGTGTCTCTGAGAGTGTGACAGCTTGTGTCTCTGAGAGAGGGACAGCTTGTGTCTCTGAGAGAGGGACATCTTGTGTCTCTGAGAGAGGGACAGCTTGTGTCTCTGAGAGAGGGACATCTTGTGTCTCTGAGAGAGGGACAGCTTGTGTCTCTGAGAGAGGGACATCTTGTGTCTGACATCCAAGAGACGTCTGTGTCGGGGGGTAAAAGCAGAGTTGACATGTTAGTCGGGTTCATACTCCAGTGGCGCATACCTGCAGGCACAGAGATGGTGTGTGTGTGTGTGTGTGTGTGTGTGTGTGTGTGTGTGTGTGTGTGTGTGTGTGTGTGTGTGTGTGTGTGTGTGTGTGTGTGTGTGTGTGTGTGTGTGTGTGTGTGTGTGTGTGTGTGTGTGTGTGTGTGTGTGTGTGCGCACGTGCGTACAGGCATTCGTGCCGGTGTGTGTGTGTGTGTAACAGACAGGGGATTCCAAGTGCAGGAAGTGTGAACTCTGTGCCCCAGGTCAGAGTGGTTATGATATATTACCAACTACAATAAGCAACTTGTGGTTCCACAGTCGACTGTAAGTTGCCTCCAGAATGTCCCGTCTAACAGTTTGACAATATGTCTCCTCTTTCCTGTTGTAAATCACTTTCGTCTGTCCTTTCTGTCCTTTCTGTCCTTTCTGTCCTTTCTGTCCTTTCTGTCCTTTCTGTCTGTCTGTCTGTCTGTCTGTCTGTCTGTCTGTCTGTCTGTCTGTCTGTCTGTCTGTCTGTCTGTCTGTCTGTCCTGTCTGTCTGTCTGTCTGTCTGTCTGTCTGTCTGTCTGTCTGTCTGTCTGTCTGTCTGTCTGTCTGTCTGTCTGTCTGTCTGTCTGTCTGTCTGTCTGTCTGTCTGTCTGTCTGTCTGTCTGTCTGTCTGTCTGTCTGTCTGTCTGTCTGTCTGTCTGTCTGTCTGTCTGTCTGTCTGTCTGTCTGTCTGTCTGTCTGTCTGTCTGTCTGTCTGTCTGTCTGTCTGTCTGTCTGTCTGTCTGTCTGTCTGTCTGTCTCACAAATTACTTATTCAAGGTGTGTGTCAGTCTGTGAGGGGTTAAAAGGGGAACAGACAGAGTTTAAAATGGAGATAAAATATTTAGAGGTTGTCGGGGGTGACACCGTCTGACTTGGCCATGTGCCCTCCCTGTAAGGAGAGGAGGAAAGGAGGAGGAGGAATGTCTGGGGTTGAGAGTAGAGGTCTAGCAAGGGAGTCTATAGAGGTGAAGGATAAGGAGAGAAGACAGGAGGTGGGATGGAGGGAGAGAGAGGAAGGGAGAGATTGTGATGGAGGGGAAGGTTGTGATGGAGGGAGAGAGAGGAAAGGAGAGGTTGTGATGGAGGGGGAGGTTGTGATGGAGGGAGAGAGAGGAAGGGAGAGGTTGTGATGAAGGGGGAGAGAAGAAGGGAGAGGTTGTGATGGAGGGGGAGAGAGGAAGGGAGAGGTTGTGCTGGAGGGAGAGAGAGGAAGGGAGAGGTTGTGATGAAGGGGGAGAGAGGAAGGGAGAGGTGGTGCTGGAGGGGGAGAGAGGAAGGGAGAGGTTGTGCTGGAGGGGAGAGAGGAAGGGAGAGGTTGATGGAGGGGAGGTTGTGATGGAGGGAGAGAGAGGAAGGGAGAGGTTGTGATGGATGGAGAGGTTGTGATGAAGGGGGAGAGAGGAAGGTAGAGGTTGTGCTGGAGGGAGAGAGAGGAAGGGAGAGGTTGTGATGGAGAGGGAGAGAGGAAGGGAGAGGTTGTGAGGAAGGGAGAGGTTGTGATGGAGGGAGAGAGAGGAAGGGAGAGGTTGTGATGGAGAGAGGAAGGGAGAGGTTGTGAGGAAGGGAGAGGTTGTGATGGAGGGAGAGAGAGGAAGGGAGAGGTTGTGATGGAGGGGGAGAGAGGAAGGGAGAGGTTGTGAGGAAGGGAGAGAGAGGAAGGGAGAGGTTGTGATGAAGGGAGAGAGAGGAAGGGAGAGGTTGTGATGGAGTGGGAGAGAGGAAGGGAGAGGTTGTGAGGAAGGGAGAGGTTGTGATGGAGGGAGAGAGAGGAAGGGAGAGGTTGTGATGGAGGGAGAGAGAGGAAGAGAGAGGATGTGATGAAGGGAGAGGTTGTGATGGAGGAAGAGAGATGTTGTGATGGAGGGAGAGAGAGGAAGAGAGAGGTTGTGATGGAGGGAGAGAGAGGAAGAGAGAGGTTGTGATGGAGGGAGAGAGAGGAAGGGAGAGGTTGTGATGGAGGGAGAGAGAGGTTGTGATGGAGGGATAGGTTGTAATGGAGGGAGAGAGAGGTTCTGATGGAGGGAGAAGGAGGAAAGGAGAGGTTGTGATGGAGGGGGAGAGAGGAAGGGAGAAGTTGTGATGGAGGGAGAGACAGGAAGGGAGAGGTTGTGATGGAGGGGGAGGTTGTGATGGAGGGAGAGAGAGGAAGGGAGAGATTGTGATGGAGGGAGAGGTTGTGATGAAGGGGGAGAGAAGAAGGGAGAGGTTGTGATGGAGGGGGAGAGAGGAGGGGAGAGGTTGTGCTGGAGGGAGAGAGAGGAAGGGAGAGGTTGTGATGAAGGGGAGAGAGGAAGGGAGAGGTTGTGCTGGAGGGGAGAGAGGAAGGGAGATGTTGTGCTGGAGGGGGAGAGAGGAAGGGAGAGGTTGTGCTGGAGGGGGAGAGAGGAAGGGAGAGGTTGATGGAGGGGGAGGTTGTGATGGAGGGAGAGAGAGGAAGGGAGAGGTTGTGATGGATGGAGAGTTTGTGATGAAGGGGGAGAGAGGAAGGTAGAGGTTGTGCTGGAGGGAGAGAGAGGAAGGGAGAGGTTGTGATGGAGGGAGAGAGAGGAAGGGAGAGGTTGTGATGGAGGGAGAGAGAGGAAGGGAGAGGTTGTGAGGAAGGGAGAGGTTGTGATGGAGGGAGAGAGAGGAAGGGAGAGGTTGTGAGGAAGGGAGAGGTTGTGATGGAGCGAGAGAGAGGTTGTGATGGAGGGAGAGGTTGTGATGGAGGGAGAGAGAGGAAGAGAGATGTTGTGATGGAGGGAGAGAGAGGAAGAGAGAGGTTGTGATGGAGGGAGAGAGAGGAAGGGAGAGGTTGTGATGAAGGGAGAGAGAGGTTGTGATGGAGGGAGAGGTTGTAATGGAGGGAGAGAGAGGTTCTGATGGAGGGAGAAGGAGGAAAGGAGAGGTTGTGATGGAGGGAGAGGTTGTGATGGAGGGGGAGAGAGGAAGGGAGAGGTTGTGATGGAGGGGGAGAGAGGAAGGGAGAGGTTGTGGGGAATGGAGAAGTTGTGATGGAGGGAGAGAGAGGAAGGGAGAGGTTGTGATGAAGGGAGAGAGAGGAAGGGAGAGGTTGTGATGGAGGGGGAGAGTGGAAGGGAGAGGTTGTGAGGAAGGGAGAGGTTGTGATGGAGGGAGAGAGAGGAAGGGAGAGGTTGTGATGGAGGGAGAGAGAGGAAGAGAGAGGTTGTGATGGAGGGAGAGAGAGGGAGAGGTTGTGATGGAGGGAGAGAGAGGTTGTGATGGAGGGAGAGAGAGGAGGGGAGAGGTTGTGATGGAGAGAGAGGTTGTGATGGAGGGAGAGGTTGTGATGGAGGGAGAGAGAGGTTCTGATGGAGGGAGAGGTTGTGATGGAGGGAGAGAGAGGTTGTGATGGAGGGAGTGGTTGTGATGGAGGGAGAGAGAGGTTGTGATGGAGGGAGAGGTTGTGATGGAGGGGGAGAGAGGAAGGGAGAGGTTGTGATGGAGGGAGAGAGAGGAAGGGAGAGGTTGTGATGGAGGGAGAGAGAGGTTGTAATGGAGGGAGAGGTTGTGATGGAGGGAGAGAGAGGTTCTGATGGAGGGAGAGGTTGTGATGGAGGGAGAGAGAGGTTCTGATGGAGGGAGAGAGATGAAAGGAGAGGTTGTGATGGATTGAGAGGTTGTGATGGAGGGGGAGAGAGGAAGGGAGAGGTTGTGATGGAGGGAGAGAGAGGAAGGGAGAGGTTGATGGAGAGAGAGGTTGTGATGGAGGAAGGGAGGGGAAAGGAGAGGTTGTGATGGAGGGGGAGAGTGAAAGGGGGAGTTACTCCACGATGACCCTGGTGAGTCTGGGCTTGAGAAAGAGGAGAGTTACTCCACGATGACCCTGGTGAGTCTGGGCTTGAGAAAGAGGAGCGTTACTCCTCAATGACCCTGGTGAGTCTGGGCTTGAGAAAGAGGAGCGTTACTCCTCGATGACCCTGGTGAGTCTGGGCTTGATAAAGAGGAGCGTTACTCCTCGATGACCCTGGTGAGTCTGGGCTTGAGAAAGAGGGGAGTTAATTACAGTAGTACAATAGGGTATGCTGGGGTGTAGAGAATCAGAATAGAGGGAAGGTGTTGAGAGAGGAGGGACAAAAAGGGAGAAGTCTGTTTGAGCGAAGGGTTGATGACTGGAGATTACTGAGGTGAGAGGATTGAGGAAGGTGTGAGAGATGAGGGGGAGAGAGGAAGAGAG
Source organism: Oncorhynchus gorbuscha (assembly GCF_021184085.1). Lineage (NCBI taxonomy): Eukaryota > Metazoa > Chordata > Actinopteri > Salmoniformes > Salmonidae > Oncorhynchus > Oncorhynchus gorbuscha. The sequence continues at coordinate 556,745 of NW_025745298.1, read as the reverse complement.
TGGAGGGGGAGAGGAAGAGAGTGGAGGGGGAGAGAGGAAGAGAGTGGAGGGGGAGAGGAAGAGAGTGGAGAGGGGGAGAGGAAGAGAGTGGAGAGGGGGAGAGGAAGAGAGTGGAAGGGGAGAGAGGAAGAGAGTGGAAGGGGAGAGAGGAAGAGAGTGGAAGGGGGAGAGAGGAAGAGAGTGGAGGGGAGAGGAAGAGAGTGGAGAGGGGGAGAGGAAGAGAGTGGAGAGGGGGAGAGGAAGAGAGTGGAAGGGGAGAGAGGAAGAGAGTGGAAGGGGAGAGAGGAAGAGAGTGGAAGGGGAGAGAGGAAGAGAGTGGAGGGGGAGAGGAAGAGAGTGGAGAGGGGGAGAGGAAAAGAGTGGAGGGGGAGAGAGGAAGAGAGTGGAGAGGGGGAGAGGAAGAGAGTGGAGAGGGAGAGAGGAAGAGAGAGGAAGGGGAGAGAGGAAAAGAGTGGAGGGGGAGAGAGGAAGAGAGTGGAAGGGGAGAGAGGAAGAGAGTGGAGGGGGAGAGAGGAAGAGAGTGGAGGGGGAGAGAGGAAGAGAGTGGAGGTAGAGAGTGGAAGGGGAGAGTGGGAAGGGGGAAAGGGGAGAGAGGAAGGGGAGAGAGGAAGGTGTGGGGCGTCAGAGGAGGGAAGGTGTGGGGCGTCAGAGGAGGGAAGGTGTGGGGCGTCAGAGGAGGGAAGGTGTGGGGCGACAGAGGAGGGAAGGTGTGGGGGCGTCAGAGGAGGGAAGGTGTGGGGCGTCAGAGGAGGGAAGGTGTGGGGCGTCAGAGGAGGGAAGGTGTGGGGCGACAGAGGAGGGAAGGTGTGGGGCGTCAGAGGAGGGAAGGTGTGGGGCGTCAGAGGAGGGAAGGTGTGGGGCGTCAGAGGAGGGAAGGTGTGGGGCGTCAGAGGAGGGAAGGTGTGGGGCGTCAGAGGAGGGAAGGTGTGGGGCGTCAGAGGAGGGAAGGTGTGGGGCGTCAGAGGAGGGAAGGTGTGGGGCGACAGAGGAGGGAAGGTGTGGGGGCTGTATTAGGGTCCTGTAAGTCTTTGGAGAGTGACCTCGTGTGTTTGGGGAGGAGTGGAGTGGGACAGTGGGGTCAGGAGAGTTTACACACCCACACACATCACAGAGAGGGACTGAGAGGTGAGATCTGAGTTCACACACAGCCAGTGGGGAAGTTTACCTTTCTCACCCTCTACTGAGTACAGTCTACTGATGAAGAGGAGGAGCAAAGAAAGAGAGATGAAGAGTAGGAAGAATGACCACTACAAAGAATTGCAGAGACTGAGAAGACAGGAGAGATGGATGAACAATGAGAGGATAAGAGAGACTGAAAGAGGGAGAGAGAGAGAGATAAAGAGAATTAGTAGAATAGAGTAAATATAACATGCTGCTCTCTCTCACACACACATACACACACACATAACACACACACACACACCACATACCACATACACATACCTTACACACACCCATACACACACTACACATATTCTACATACACACACCACAGACACACTACACACACCATACACATTACAACACACACACCACAGAGTGAGAGGAAGAGAGAATGTATTTTACCATGGACACTAATCTAACATGCCAGGCATCCAGGGAGAAACTAATGAAAGACAACCTTTGGATGGCACGTAACATTAGGCAGCATTACACACACACACACACACACACACACACACACACACACACACACACACACACACACACACACACACACACACACACACACACACACACACACACACACACACACACACACACACACACACACACACACACACACACACACACACACACACACACACACACACACACACACACAGCGGGCCCAGCTGTGACCAAACCTCATAGTCTCCGTGTCTCTCCTGTAAACATAATATCCAGATGGTACCACATCGTGTCCTAGCAACAGAGCGCCTGCCAAGGTATCTCCAATTGTGTGTGTGTGTGTGTGTGTGTAATGCTGCCTAATGTTACGTGCCATCCAAAGGTTGTCTTTCATTAGTTTCTCCCTGGATGCCTGGCATGTTAGATTAGTGTCCTTGGTAAAATACATTCTCCTTCATCCCCTCTCTTCCTCTCACTGTGGGATGCCTGACACACACACACACACATACACAAACACACACACACACACCTGGAACCACTTGGGCAACTGGGCATGGAGTATCAGTGTGAACGTGATCTGATTTGACAAGGAGCTGTGAGGAGATACAAGAGAAGAGGAGTGGTGTTCTGAAACCCAGTCCAGCTGTTCAGAACCAGCTAGTTCCTCATATCACCTCTACAGCCTTGGAGAGA
>NW_025745298.1:536941-549441 GCF_021184085.1 Oncorhynchus gorbuscha | reverse complement strand
CCCTCACTTTCCCTCACTCCATTCCATTCTCAGTGGGCTGCTCTGATAGTCTCAGTGGGCTGCTCTGATAGTCTCAGTGGGCTGCTCTGATATTCTCAGTGGGCTGCTCTGATATTCTCAGTGGGCTGCTCTGATAGTCTCAGTGGGCTGCTCTGATATTCTCAGTGGGCTGGTCTGATAATCTCAGTGGGCTGCTCTGATAGTCTCAGTGGGCTGCTTTGATATTCTCAGTGGGCTGCTTTGATATTCTCAGTGGGCTGCTTTGATATTCTCAGTGGGCTGCTCTGATATTCTCCGTGGGCTGCTCTGAAATTCTCAGTCTCAGTGGGCTGCTCTGATATTCTCCGTGGGCTGCTCTGATATTCTCAGTGGGCTGCTCTGATATTCTCAGTCTCAGTGGGCTGCTCTGATATTCTCCGTGGGCTGCTCTGATATTCTCAGTGGGCTGCTCTGATATTCTCCGTGGGCTGCTCTGATAGTCTCCGTGGGCTGCTCTGATATTCTCCGTGGGCTGCTCTGATATTCTCAGTGGGCTGCTCTGATATTTTCAGTCTCAGTGGGCTGCTCAGATAGTCTCAGTGGGCTGCTCAGATAGTCTCAGTGGGCTGCTCTGATAGTCTCAGTGGGCTGGTATGATAGTCTCAGTGGGCTGGTATGATAGTATCAGTGGGCTGGTATGATAGTCTCAGTGGGCTCCTCTGATAGTCTCAGTGGGCTGCTCTGATAGTCTCAGTGGGCTGCTCTGATAGTCTCAGTGGGCTGCTCTGATATTTTCAGTCTCAGTGGGCTAGTCTGATGGTCTCAGTGGGCTGGTCTGATATTCTCAGTGGGCTGCTCTGATATTTTCAGTCTCAGTGGGCTGCTCTGATATTTTCAGTCTCAGTGGGCTGCTCTGATATTTTCAGTCTCAGTGGGCTGCTCTGATATTTTCAGTCTCAGTGGGCTGCTCTGATATTTTCAGTCTCAGTGGGCTGCTCTGATATTTTCAGTCTCAGTGGGCTGCTCTGATATTTTCAGTCTCAGTGGGCTGCTCTGATATTTTCAGTCTCAGTGGGCTGCTCTGATATTTTCAGTCTCAGTGGGCTGCTCTGATATTCAGTGGGCTTCTGATATTTTCAGTCTCAGTGGGCTGCTCTGATATTTTCAGTCTCAGTGGGCTGCTCTGATATTCTCAGTGGGCTGCTCTGATATTTTCTCAGTGGGCTGCTCTGATATTTTCTCTCAGTGGGCTGCTCTGATATTTTCAGTCTCAGTGGGCTGCTCTGATATTCTCAGTGGGCTGCTCTGATATTTTCAGTCTCAGTGGGCTGCTCTGATATTTTCAGTCTCAGTGGGCTGCTCTGATATTTTCAGTCTCAGTGGGCTGCTCTGATATTTTCAGTCTCAGTGGGCTGCTCTGATATTTTTTCAGTCTCAGTGGGCTGCTCTGATATTTTCAGTCTCAGTGGGCTGCTCTGATATTTTCAGTCTCAGTGGGCTGCTCTGATATTTTCAGTCTCAGTGGGCTGCTCTGATATTTTCAGTCTCAGTGGGCTGCTCTGATATTTTCAGTCTCAGTGGGCTGCTCTGATATTTTCAGTCTCAGTGGGCTGCTCTGATATTTTCAGTCTCAGTGGGCTGCTCTGATATTTTCAGTCTCAGTGGGCTGCTCTGATATTTTCAGTCTCAGTGGGCTGCTCTGATATTTTCAGTCTCAGTGGGCTGCTCTGATATTTTCAGTCTCAGTGGGCTGCTCTGATATTTTCAGTCTCAGTGGGCTGCTCTGATATTTTCAGTCTCAGTGGGCTGCTCTGATATTTTCAGTCTCAGTGGGCTGCTCTGATATTCTCAGTGGGCTGCTCTGATATTTTCAGTCTCAGTGGGCTGCTCTGATATTTTCAGTCTCAGTGGGCTGCTCTGATATTTTCAGTCTCAGTGGGCTGCTCTGATATTTTCAGTCTCAGTGGGCTGCTCTGATATTTTCAGTCTCAGTGGGCTGCTCTGATATTTTCAGTCTCAGTGGGCTGCTCTGATATTTTTTCAGTCTCAGTGGGCTGCTCTGATATTTTCAGTCTCAGTGGGCTGCTCTGATATTCTCAGTGGGCTGCTCTGATTTTCAGTCTCAGTGGGCTGCTCTGATATTTTCAGTCTCAGTGGGCTGCTCTGATATCAGTCTCAGTGGGCTGCTCTGAGTCTCAGTGGGCTGCTCTGATATTTTCAGTCTCAGTGGGCTGCTCTGATATTTTCAGTCTCAGTGGGCTGCTCTGATATTTTCAGTCTCAGTGGGCTGCTCTGATATTTTCAGTCTCAGTGGGCTGCTCTGATATTTTCAGTCTCAGTGGGCTGCTCTGATATTCTCAGTGGGCTGCTCTGATATTTTCAGTCTCAGTGGGCTGCTCTGATAGTCTCAGTGGGCTGCTCTGATATTTTCAGTCTCAGTGGGCTGCTCTGATATTTTCAGTCTCAGTGGGCTGCTCTGATATTTTCAGTCTCAGTGGGCTGCTCTGATATTTTCAGTCTCAGTGGGCTGCTCTGATATTTTCAGTCTCAGTGGGCTGCTCTGATATTTTCAGTCTCAGTGGGCTGCTCTGATATTTTCAGTCTCAGTGGGCTGCTCTGATATTTTCAGTCTCAGTGGGCTGCTCTGATATTTTCAGTCTCAGTGGGCTGCTCTGATATTTTCTCAGTGGGCTGCTCTGAGTGGGCTGCTCTGATATTTTCAGTCTCAGTGGGCTGCTCTGATATTTTCAGTCTCAGTGGGCTGCTCTGATATTTTCAGTCTCAGTGGGCTGCTCTGATATTTTCAGTCTCAGTGGGCTGCTCTGATATTTTCAGTCTCAGTGGGCTGCTCTGATATTTTCAGTCTCAGTGGGCTGCTCTGATATTTTCAGTCTCAGTGGGCTGCTCTGATATTTTCAGTCTCAGTGGGCTGCTCTGATATTTTCAGTCTCAGTGGGCTTCTGATATTTTCAGTCTTTTCAGTCTCAGTGGGCTGCTCTGATATTTTCAGTCTCAGTGGGCTGCTCTGATATTTTCAGTCTCAGTGGGCTGCTCTGATATTCTCAGTGGGCTGCTCTGATATTTTCAGTCTCAGTGGGCTGCTCTGATATTCTCAGTGGGCTGCTCTGATATTTTCAGTCTCAGTGGGCTGCTCTGATATTCTCAGTGGGCTGCTCTGATATTTTCAGTCTCAGTGGGCTGCTCTGATATTTTCAGTCTCAGTGGGCTGCTCTGATATTTTCAGTCTCAGTGGGCTGCTCTGATATTCTCAGTGGGCTGCTCTGACATTTTCAGTCTCAGTGGGCTGCTCTGATATTTTCAGTCTCAGTGGGCTGCTCTGATATTTTCAGTCTCAGTGGGCTGCTCTGATATTTTCAGTCTCAGTGGGCTGCTCTGATATTTTCAGTCTCAGTGGGCTGCTCTGATATTTTCAGTCTCAGTGGGCTGCTCTGATATTTTCAGTCTCAGTGGGCTGCTCTGATATCAGTCTCAGTGGGCTGCTCTGATATTTTCAGTCTCAGTGGGCTGCTCTGATATTTTAGTCTCAGTGGGCTGCTCTGATATTTTCAGTCTCAGTGGGCTGCTCTGATATTTTCAGTCTCAGTGGGCTGCTCTGATATTTTTCTCAGTGGGCTGCTCTGATATTTTCAGTCTCAGTGGGCTGCTCTGATATTCTCAGTGGGCTGCTCTGATATTTTCAGTCTCAGTGGGCTGCTCTGATATTCTCAGTGGGCTGCTCTGATATTTTCAGTCTCAGTGGGCTGCTCTGATATTTTCAGTCTCAGTGGGCTGCTCTGATATTTTCAGTCTCAGTGGGCTGCTCTGATATTTTCAGTCTCAGTGGGCTGCTCTGATATTTTCAGTCTCAGTGGGCTGCTCTGATATTTTCAGTCTCAGTGGGCTGCTCTGATATTTTCAGTCTCAGTGGGCTGCTCTGATATTTTCAGTCTCAGTGGGCTGCTCTGATATTTTCAGTCTCAGTGGGCTGCTCTGATATTCTCAGTGGGCTGCTCTGATATTTTCAGTCTCAGTGGGCTGCTCTGATAGTCTCAGTGGGCTAGTCTGATAGTCTCAGTGGGCTGCTCTGATATTCTCAGTGGGCTGCTCTGATATTTTCAGTCTCAGTGGGCTGCTCTGATAGTCTCAGTGGGCTAGTCTGATAGTCTCAGTGGGCTGCTCTGATATTCTCAGTGGGCTGGTCTGATAGTCTCAGTGGGCTGCTCTGATAGTCTCAGTGGGCTGCTCTGATAGTCTCAGTGGGCTGCTCTGATAGTCTCAGTGGGCTGGTCTGATAGTCTCAGTGGGCTGGTCTGATAGTCTCAGTCTCAGTGGGCTAGTCTGATAGTCTCAGTGGGCTGGTATGATAGTCTCAGTGGGCTGGTATGATAGTATCAGTGGGCTGGTATGATAGTCTCAGTGGGCTCCTCTGATAGTCTCAGTGGGCTGCTCTGATAGTCTCAGTGGGCTGCTCTGATAGTCTCAGTGGGCTGCTCTGATATTTTCAGTCTCAGTGGGCTAGTCTGATGGTCTCAGTGGGCTGGTCTGATATTCTCAGTGGGCTGCTCTGATATTTTCAGTCTCAGTGGGCTGCTCTGATATTTTCAGTCTCAGTGGGCTGCTCTGATATTTTCAGTCTCAGTGGGCTGCTCTGATATTCTCAGTGGGCTGCTCTGATATTTTCAGTCTCAGTGGGCTGCTCTGATATTTTCAGTCTCAGTGGGCTGCTCTGATATTCTCAGTGGGCTGCTCTGACATTTTCAGTCTCAGTGGGCTGCTCTGATATTTTCAGTCTCAGTGGGCTGCTCTGATATTTTCAGTCTCAGTGGGCTGCTCTGATATTTTCAGTCTCAGTGGGCTGCTCTGATATTCTCAGTGGGCTGCTCTGACATTTTCAGTCTCAGTGGGCTGCTCTGATATTTTCAGTCTCAGTGGGCTGCTCTGATATTTTCAGTCTCAGTGGGCTGCTCTGATATTTTCAGTCTCAGTGGGCTGCTCTGATATTTTTTCAGTCTCAGTGGGCTGCTCTGATATTTTCAGTCTCAGTGGGCTGCTCTGATATTTTCAGTCTCAGTGGGCTGCTCTGATATTTTCAGTCTCAGTGGGCTGCTCTGATATTTTCAGTCTCAGTGGGCTGCTCTGATATTTTCAGTCTCAGTGGGCTGCTCTGATATTTTCAGTCTCAGTGGGCTGCTCTGATATTCTCAGTGGGCTGCTCTGATATTTTCAGTCTCAGTGGGCTGCTCTGATATTCTCAGTGGGCTGCTCTGATATTCAGTCTCAGTGGGCTGCTCTGATATTCTCAGTGGGCTGCTCTGATATTCTCAGTGGGCTGCTCTGATATTTTCAGTCTCAGTGGGCTGCTCTGATATTTTCAGTCTCAGTGGGCTGCTCTGATATTTTCAGTCTCAGTGGGCTGCTCTGATATTTTCAGTCTCAGTGGGCTGCTCTGATATTTTCAGTCTCAGTGGGCTGCTCTGATATTCTCAGTGGGCTGCTCTGACATTTTCAGTCTCAGTGGGCTGCTCTGATATTTTCAGTCTCAGTGGGCTGCTCTGATATTTTCAGTCTCAGTGGGCTGCTCTGATATTTTCAGTCTCAGTGGGCTGCTCTGATATTTTCAGTCTCAGTGGGCTGCTCTGATATTTTCAGTCTCAGTGGGCTGCTCTGATATTTTCAGTCTCAGTGGGCTGCTCTGATATTTTCAGTCTCAGTGGGCTGCTCTGATATTTTCAGTCTCAGTGGGCTGCTCTGATATTTTCAGTCTCAGTGGGCTGCTCTGATATTTTCAGTCTCAGTGGGCTGCTCTGATATTCTCAGTGGGCTGCTCTGATATTTTCAGTCTCAGTGGGCTGCTCTGATATTCTCAGTGGGCTGCTCTGATATTTTCAGTCTCAGTGGGCTGCTCTGATATTCTCAGTGGGCTGCTCTGATATTTTCAGTCTCAGTGGGCTGCTCTGATATTTTCAGTCTCAGTGGGCTGCTCTGATATTTTCAGTCTCAGTGGGCTGCTCTGATATTTTCAGTCTCAGTGGGCTGCTCTGATATTTTCAGTCTCAGTGGGCTGCTCTGATATTTTCAGTCTCAGTGGGCTGCTCTGATATTTTCAGTCTCAGTGGGCTGCTCTGATATTTTCAGTCTCAGTGGGCTGCTCTGATATTTTCAGTCTCAGTGGGCTGCTCTGATATTCTCAGTGGGCTGCTCTGATATTTTCAGTCTCAGTGGGCTGCTCTGATAGTCTCAGTGGGCTAGTCTGATAGTCTCAGTGGGCTGCTCTGATATTCTCAGTGGGCTGCTCTGATATTTTCAGTCTCAGTGGGCTGCTCTGATAGTCTCAGTGGGCTAGTCTGATAGTCTCAGTGGGCTGCTCTGATATTCTCAGTGGGCTGGTCTGATAGTCTCAGTGGGCTGCTCTGATAGTCTCAGTGGGCTGCTCTGATAGTCTCAGTGGGCTGCTCTGATAGTCTCAGTGGGCTGGTCTGATAGTCTCAGTGGGCTGGTCTGATAGTCTCAGTCTCAGTGGGCTAGTCTGATAGTCTCAGTGGGCTGGTCTGATAGTCTCAGTGGGCTGGTCTGATAGTCTCAGTGGGCTGGTCTGATAGTCTCAGTCTCAGTGGGCTAGTCTGATAGTCTCAGTGGGCTGGTCTGATAGTCTCAGTGGGCTGGTCTGATAGTCTCAGTGGGCTGGTATGATAGTCTCAGTGGGCTGGTCTGATAGTCTCAGTGGGCTGGTATGATAGTCTCAGTGGGCTGCTCTGATAGTCTCAGTGGGCTGTTCTGATAGTCTCAGTGGGCTGCTCTGATATTCTCAGTGGGCTGGTATGATAGTCTCAGTGGGCTGGTATGATAGTCTCAGTGGGCTGGTATGATAGTCTCAGTGGGCTGGTATGATAGTCTCAGTGGGCTGGTATGATAGTCTCAGTGGGCTGGTATGATAGTCTCAGTGGGCTGGTATGATAGTCTCAGTGGGCTGGTATTATAGTCTCAGTGGGCTGGTATTATAGTCTCAGTGGGCTGGTCGGGAGGTTAATAGTGTGTTTGAAATCCTCCAGGGAATGACACATTATCTACACACATGCGAACGTGCATGCACCTCACACACTGACAAACAAAAACATAGACAACCCAGTGGTTCCCCTCGCCAAATGCAGTATACCCAGGCTGTAGTGGGCCCTCCCTGGGGTGGCTCAGTCTCCGCGGGCCCAGGCTTCCTGCCGGCGTCTAGGCCCCAGGCCCGGGGGAACACATTAAGATAACATCATGATGGAGACCTAGTGGTAATGTTGTGGAACAGACAGACAGAGAGGAGGGAGAGAGAGACGGAGGGATGGAGAGAGGAGTGGTAGACTGAAAGGGATGAAAATAGAAAGAGAGAACAAGGAGAAGTGAGTAGCGATAGAGAGGGGGACAGAGGAAGAGAGAGGGAGCCAGGGGCCCAGTCCCTAGTTCCTGGTCTGTGTGTACTTTACATGACCTAACACAGTGCAATAGAGCGGATAAGACTCATCTCTGGGTGGAAACACAGCCACCAATTACTCTACTGTCTGCTCTATACTGTCTGCTCTATACTGTCTGCTCTACACTGTCTGCTCTACACTGTCTGCTCTACACTGTCTGCTCCACACTGTCTGCTCTACACTGTCTGCTCCACACTGTCTGCTCTACACTGTCTGCTCTACACTGTCTGCTCTACACTGTCTGCTCCACACTGTCTGCTCCACACTGTCTGCTCCACACGGTCTGCTCTACACTGTCTGCTCCACACTGATCAACACTGTCTGCTCCACACTGATCAACACTGTCTGCTCCACACTGATCAACACTGTCTGCTCTACACTGTCTGCTCCACACTGATCTACACTGTCTGCTCCACACTGATCAACACTGTCTGCTCCACACTGATCAACACTGTCTGCTCTACACTGTCTGCTCCACACTGTCTGCTCTACACTGATCAACACTGTCTGCTCCACCATGTCTGCTCTACACTGTCTGATCCACACTGTCTGCTCTACACTGTCTGCTCTACACTGTCTGCTCTACACTGTCTGCTCCACACTGATCAACACTGTCTGCTCCACACTGTCTGCTCCACACTGTCTGCTCTACACTGTCTGCTCGACACTGATTTAAACTGTCTGCTCCACACTGTCTGCTCTACACTGTCTGCTCGACACTGATCAACACTGTCTGCACGACACTGATTTAAACTGTCTGATCAGCACTGTCTGCTCAACACTGATCAACACTGTCTGCTTTACACTGTCTGCTCGACACTGATTTAAACTGTCTGCTCAACACTGATCAACACTGTCTGCTCTACACTGTCTGCTCCACACTGTCTGCTCTACACTGTCTGCTCCACACTGATCAACACTGTCTGCTCTACACTGTCTGCTCTACACTGTCTGCTCTACACTGTCTGATCCACACTGTCTGCTCTACACTGTCTGCTCCACACTGTCTGCTCCACACTGTCTGCTCTACACTGTCTGCTCTACACTGTCTGCTCTACACTGTCTGCTCGACACTGATCCACACTGTCTGCTCCACACTGATCAAAACTGTCTGCTCTACACTGATCCACACTGTCTGCTCCACACTGATCAAAACTGTCTGCTCTACACTGATCCACACTGTCTGCTCCACACTGATCCACACTGTCTGCTCTACACCGTCTGCTCTACACTGTCTGCTCTACACTGTCTGCTCTACAATGTCTGCTCGACACTGATTTAAACTGTCTGCTCTACACTGATCCACACTGTCTGCTCCACACTGATCCACACTGTTTGATCAACACTGTCCGATCCATACTGTCTGCTCTACACCGATCCACACTGTCTGATCCACACTGTCTGCTCCACACTGTCTGCTCCACACTGTCTGATCCACACTGTCTGCTCCACACTGTCTGCTCCACACTGTCTGATCCACACTGTCTGCTCCACACTGTCTGATCCACACTGTCTGCTCCACACTGTCTGCTCCACACTGTCTGATCCACACTGTCTGCTCCACACTGTCTGCTCCACACTGTCTGATCCACACTGTCTGCTCCACACTGTCTGCTCCACACTGTCTGCTCCACACTGTCTGATCCACACTGTCTGCTCCACACTTGTCTGCTCCACACCTGTCTGCTCCACACCTGTCTGATCCACACTGTCTGATCCACACTGTCTGCTCCACACTGTCTGCTCCACACTGTCTGATCCACACTGTCTGCTCCACACTGTCTGCTCCACACTGTCTGATCCACACTGTCTGCTCCACACTGTCTGCTCCACACTGTCTGCTCCACACTGTCTGATCCACACTGTCTGCTCCACACTGTCTGATCCACACTGTCTGCTCCACACTGTCTGCTCCACACTGTCTGCTCCACACTGTCTGATCCACACTGTCTGCTCCACACTTGTCTGCTCCACACCTGTCTGCTCCACACCTGTCTGATCCACACTGTCTGATCCACACTGTCTGCTCCACACTGTCTGCTCCACACCTGTCTGCTCCACACCTGTCTGATCCACACTGTCTGATCCACACTGTCTGCTCCACACTGTCTGCTCCACACTGTCTGCTCCACACTGTCTGATCCACACTGTCTGCTCCACACTGTCTGCTCCACACTGTCTGCTCCACACTGTCTGATCCACACTGTCTGCTCCACACTGTCTGATCCACACTGTCTGCTCCACACTGTCTGCTCCACACTGTCTGCTCCACACTGTCTGATCCACACTGTCTGCTCCACACTGTCTGCTCCACACTGTCTGCTCCACACTGTCTGATCCACACTGTCTGCTCCACACTGTCTGATCCACACTGTCTGCTCCACACTGTCTGATCCACACTGTCTGCTCCACACTGTCTGATCCACACTGTCTGCTCCACACTGTCTGATCCACACTGTCTGCTCCACTGTCTGATCCACACTGTCTGCTCCACACTGTCTGCTCCACACTGTCTGATCCACACTGTCTGCTCCACACTGTCTGATCCACACTGTCTGATCCACACTGTCTGATCCACACTGTCTGATCCACACTGTCTGCTCCACACTGTCTGCTCCACACTGTCTGCTCCACACTGTCTGCTCCACACTGTCTGCTCCACACTGTCTGCTCCACACTGTCTGCTCCACACTGTCTGCTCCACACTGTCTGATCCACACTGTCTGCTCCACACTGTCTGATCCACACTGTCTGCTCCACACTGTCTGATCCACACTGTCTGCTCCACACTGTCTGATCCACACTGTCTGCTCCACACTGTCTGATCCACACTGTCTGCTCCACACTGTCTGCTCCACACTGTCTGATCCACACTGTCTGCTCCACACTGTCTGCTCCACACTGTCTGATCCACACTGTCTGCTCCACACTGTCTGATCCACACTGTCTGCTCCACACTGTCTGCTCCACACTGTCTGCTCCACACTGTCTGCTCCACACTGTCTGCTCCACACTGTCTGATCCACACTGTCTGCTCCACACTGTCTGATCCACACTGTCTGCTCCACACTGTCTGCTCCACACTGTCTGATCCACACTGTCTGCTCCACACTGTCTGATCCACACTGTCTGCTCCACACTGTCTGCTCCACACTGTCTGCTCCACACTGTCTGCTCCACACTGTCTGCTCCACACTGTCTGCTCCACACTGTCTGCTCCACACTGTCTGCTCCACACTGTCTGATCCACACTGTCTGCTCCACACTGTCTGCTCCACACTGTCTGATCCACACTGTCTGCTCCACACTGTCTGATCCACACTGTCTGCTCCACACTGTCTGATCCACACTGTCTGCTCCACACTGTCTGATCCACACTGTCTGCTCCACACTGTCTGCTCCACACTGTCTGCTCCACACTGTCTGCTCCACACTGTCTGCTCCACACTGTCTGCTCCACACTGTCTGCTCCACACTGTCTGCTCCACACTGTCTGATCCACACTGTCTGCTCCACACTGTCTGATCCACACTGTCTGCTCCACACTGTCTGATCCACACTGTCTGCTCCACACTGTCTGCTCCACACTGTCTGCTCCACACTGTCTGCTCCACACTGTCTGCTCCACACTGTCTGATCCACACTGTCTGATCCACACTGTCTGATCCACACTGTCTGCTCCACACTGTCTGCTCCACACTGTCTGCTCCACACTGTCTGCTCCACACTGTCTGCTCCACACTGTCTGCTCCACACTGTCTGCTCCACACTGTCTGATCCACACTGTCTGCTCCACACTGTCTGCTCCACACTGTCTGATCCACACTGTCTGATCCACACTGTCTGATCCACACTGTCTGCTCCACACTGTCTGATCCACACTGTCTGATCCACACTGTCTGATCCACACTGTCTGCTCCACACTGTCTGCTCCACACTGTCTGATCCACACTGTCTGATCCACACTGTCTGCTCCACACTGTCTGCTCCACACTGTCTGCTCCACACTGTCTGATCCACACTGTCTGCTCCACACTGTCTGCTCCACACTGTCTGATCCACACTGTCTGATCCACACTGTCTGCTCCACACTGTCTGATCCACACTGTCTGATCCACACTGTCTGATCCACACTGTCTGCTCCACACTGTCTGCTCCACACTGTCTGCTCCACACTGTCTGCTCCACACTGTCTGCTCCACACTGTCTGCTCCACACTGTCTGCTCCACACCTGTCTGCTCCACACTGTCTGATCCACACTGTCTGCTCCACACTGTCTGCTCCACACTGTCTGATCCACACTGTCTGATCCACACTGTCTGCTCCACACTGTCTGATCCACACTGTCTGTCCACACTGTCTGCTCCACACTGTCTGCTCCACACTGTCTGATCCACACTGTCTGCTCCACACTGTCTGCTCCACACTGTCTGCTCCACACTGTCTGCTCCACACTGTCTGCTCCACACTGTCTGATCCACACTGTCTGATCCACACTGTCTGCTCCACACTGTCTGCTCCACACTGTCTGCTCCACACTGTCTGATCCACACTGTCTGCTCCACACTGTCTGCTCCACACTGTCTGCTCCACACTGTCTGCTCCACACTGTCTGCTCCACACTGTCTGCTCCCACACTGTCTGCTCCACACTGTCTGCTCCACACTGTCTGCTCCACACTGTCTGCTCCACACTGTCTGCTCCACACTGTCTGATCCACACTGTCTGCTCCACACTGTCTGATCCACACTGTCTGCTCCACACTGTCTGCTCCACACTGTCTGCTCCACACTGTCTGCTCCACACTGTCTGCTCCACACTGTCTGCTCCACACTGTCTGCTCCACACTGTCTGATCCACACTGTCTGCTCCACACTGTCTGCTCCACACTGTCTGATCCACACTGTCTGATCCACACTGTCTGATCCACACTGTCTGATCCACACTGTCTGCTCCACACTGTCTGCTCCACACTGTCTGCTCCACACTGTCTGCTCCACACTGTCTGCTCCACACTGTCTGCTCCACACTGTCTGATCCACACTGTCTGATCCACACTGTCTGAT
>NW_025745298.1:461941-534441 GCF_021184085.1 Oncorhynchus gorbuscha | reverse complement strand
TGATTCTAGATGTATTGTGATTCTCACGATTCTAGATTAATTGTGATTCTCACGATTCTAGATTAATTGCTATTCAATTCTGCAATTTGATTGTGATTTGATGTTCAAACCCAGATAACATGCACTGCCAGGGAACTCATGACACTTAGGTGGCCGACATATCAAATTGCGTGGGGAATATGTTGTTTGGGGAATGTTTTCCCATTGGGAAGATGTCAGAGAGACATCAGAATAGAATGTTGATGTCTGACCGACGCATAAACGATGTAGAACTGTAGAATGTAGAACTGTACATCTGTACGACTTCTTGGCAATGAGCAAACACTGTGTAAACGGCATCTTCTGTAGACATCGAGTCCACGTTGGGCAGACGGGCGTGTGCTATCTGGGAACATATCGCTCGCTATGCGTTTGCTGCAGAGAGACCAGAGAGCAGGAGAACATTTTGTTTCGATTAGTTTTGGAGCAGCTACAGACGACTATCACTAGTTAACACTACCTGTTTTTTACAAATCGATACTTGAAGTCAAAGTATATATAGTGTATATAATGTCAAGAATAATATTGTGATATGCAACTATGGTTTTTCCCATCACTACTACTCAGTGACACAGTTATTGTATAAACAGATCAGGATGAAGATACCCCTACAGGTGCAGATCTAGGATCAGGTCCATGTGATCTAATTCATTATGATCTTAAAGGGAAAACTGATTGTAGACCAGTACTCCTACTCTGAGATGCTATAAGAATACAGACTTTGGTCACCCTTTCAGAAACTTATCCATTAGGGTGAAAACACAAAACTGACCTAAGATCAGTGTGGAAGAGTCTGAGTCTGACAGGCCACACATAGCCAACCCTACCAGCTCTCACAGTCTCATGGCAGAATTACACCTTCATCCATGTTTCCCAAACGGCAAATTTCAAAGTGTTTAAGCTTAAGTTCAGGCATTAACTCTGAATATTTAAAGTAAGGGTTGTGTTCAGGTAATAACTCTGAATATTTAAAGTAAGGGTTATGTTCAGGTAATAACTCTGAATATTTAAAGTAAGGGTTATGTTCAGGTAATAACTCTGAATATTTAAAGTAAGGGTTATGTTCAGGTAATAACTCTGAATATTTAAAGTAAGGGTTATGTTCAGGTAATAACTCTGAATATTTAAAGTAAGGGTTGTGTTCAGGCATTAATTCCAAATTCTTAAAGATGCCCTATGCAGAAATCGCTCTGCCATTTCCTGGTTGCTAAAATTCTATTTTTTTGCCTAATTTAAATGTATGTGATTTTAAATAAACAAGTATATTGTATTTTCAGCTGTTTGAAGCAAAACCAAAAGTAAAAGACGCAAACATGTAATTTAGACACGGGAAGCATAGAAGTAGTGCACATAGAACAGATCTACTGCTCCTTGGACTTGTTTCAATAACAATGTGAATTTGGTCGGGGCACCCAAAAAGTGACATATTGCAGCTTTAAGGGCCTTAACTCTGAATGTTTCAGGTTTGAGATGGGCTTAAAACTAGAATATCAAGAACAACTTTCTCTATCACTGGATTCTAACATGCAACCTTTGGAATCAGAGGCAGATGCCTACCGAAATGTGTCACACTTCAAATACACACATCTTGTATGAATGCCTCTGTACCCATAAATCAGTCAATCAGAGATGTAGCGTTGTCTCAGAAAAGGCCCAGCCTCTTGGGGGGGACCCAAACCCCCAGGCCCATTCTCAGGAGACTTGGTCCCCTTCCACCCACCACAGAAGGGTTGTGGGGGATTTACTGGGACTTCAAGGCACCAAGCTCCTGTCAACAAACTGTCCAACGACAGACGCCCCTGGAAATCAAACTGTTAAGCCCCTGAACACACACCCACCCACCCACCCACCCACACCCACCCGCACGCACGCACGCACGCACGCACGCACACACACACACACACACACACACACACACACACACACACACACACACACACACACACACACACACACACACACACACACCTAGAATCCCCTCCATTGTTTAAGCTGAGGGTTAGAGTATAGGGCTACAACAGTATGGGGGAAACTGGTTCAGACTGTGTGTGTGTGTGTGTGCAGATGATGGTTTGGAGTGAGAGTCTCAGTGAGAGATGGGTAAGGGATCCCCCCTCCTCTCCCTCTCTCTCTCCTAGTGGTTACCCTCTACTCCAACCTCTCTGTGTTTTTCAGAGGGTTGGGAAAGCACAATACACATTTCCTTTGACATCCTGGTACATTGGACAATAAACCTCCTTCTTCCTCGTCCTCTCCCTCCAGTCGTCTCCACTCTAACAGTCTGAGGTGTGACTGTCACCTGTCCTGGCTGTCTCCCTGGCTGAGACAGAGGCCCACCCTGGGTCTGTACACACAGTGCAGCTCCCCTCCAACCCTCAGGGGACTCAACCTGGCTGAACTGCAGAAGAACGAGTTCACCTGCTCAGGTAAGGCAGGGGTCAGAGGATAGAGTTTACCTGTAGAGGTCCCCTGCTCAGGTAAGACAGGGGTCAGAGGTTAGAGTTTAGAGTTGACCTGTAGAGGTCACCTGCTCAGGTAAGACAGGGGTCAGAGGCTAGAGGGTAGAGTTTACCTGTAGAGGTCACCTGCTCATGTAAGACAGAGGTTAGAGGTTAGAGTGTAGAGTTTACCTGTAGAGGTGCCCTGCTCAGGTAAGACAGAGGTCAGAGGTTAGAGGGTAGAGTTTACCTGTAGACGTCACCTGCTCAGGTAAGACAGAGGTCTCTCTCTCTTTTTCTCTTTCTCTCTCACTCTCTCCCTTTGTCTTTCTCGCTCTCTCTCTCTCACTCTCTCTCTTTGTCTTTCTCTCTCTTTCTCTCGCTCTCTATCTCCAGGTCAGAGTGACAGTGCGTTTGTCCAGCCGTGTAGCCTGGCGTCTGGCTCCTGTCCTCCCATGTGTTCCTGTAGTAACAACATCGTAGACTGTAGAGGCAAGGGCCTCACTGCCATACCTGCTCACCTGCCTGAAGCCATGACTGAGATGTGAGTCCTGCACGCGGTCAGCATGACCACACACGGTCAACAAGACCACAAAGCTTTAACTATGGTTTATAAGATACAAGGTTGCCATACCAGCTCACCCCCTTGAAGCCATGACCGAGATCTGAGACCGTCGACATGGTCAGTTCATGCTCATCACCACACCTGGTCAATTTACTTACTGGTGTTAGTATTGATTTATTTGATTTATTAATTTAACCTTCATTTAAACAGGAAATCACATTGAGACCAATGTCTATTCTGCATCACAAAAACAGCCAAATAGTAGGGTCATTGAGACATCACACATCATACAGAATAACCACACCATACAGAATAACCACACCATTCAGAATAACCGCACCATACAGAATAACCACACAAATATAGGATAACCACACCAATATAGGATAACCGCACCATGTAGAATAACTGCACCAATATAGAATAACTGCACCATGTAGAACAGGGGTGTCAAAGTCAAATGGACGGAGGGCCAAATAAAAAATTTAGCTACAAGCCGAGGGCCGGACTGTTCGAATGTTCATTGAAAATTTTTTAAATGACGCATATAGTCTAGTGAACCTAATTGAACCTACTGAAAACCTAACAAATATATTCCAATATGATCAGATAAATAAAGCAATATTTTCTTATGGCTCTGTCAGTAATCTTTAATTTTCAACAGACACAAATGACAAATTTCCTTTATATAAAAATCCCCATAACATGAACATTAAATGAAAGAAACCGGTATTCAAGGCACCATCAGTAGCCTATATTTTCTATTTTAGCAAAAGTGGGCTAAATTTACTTCAAAGAAAAAAACAATAATAGCAATTTTCTATCATCCACTCAACTTGGTTTTAAATGCCTTCACTGTACTGTACATATCAGAGATGACACGATCCCGACCCTGCAGCTGCAAGTTCATTGCATTCAGATGACTCGTAATGTCACACAGAAAAGCCATTTCACACAGAAACATTTCGTCTCGGAGTTGTGTTGTGTCTTTCCCTTTGCTGTCCAAGAACAGACAAATCTCCTCACGAAGCTCGAAACATCTTTGAAGCACCTTTCCCTGGCTTAGCCATCGCACCTCTGTGTGATAAGGCAAATCACCATGCTCCGTTTCTAACTCCTTCAGAAATGCCTTGAACTGGCGGTGATTCAAACCTTTGGCTCTGATAAAGTTAACTGTGCGCGTGATGATGCTCATTACATGCTCCATTTTCAAGGCTTTACCGCACAACGCTTCCTGGTGTATGATACAATGATAAGCTGTCAGCTCACCTGTCGCGTTTTCCTCTTGCATCTTTTCCCGTATCTTCGTCATCAGTCCGCTCCTGTGTCCACACATCGCAGGTGCTCCGTCGGTTGTCAAACCCACGAGTTTTTCCCAAGGCAGCTCCATCTCATTTACACATCTTGACACCTCTTCATACAAATCATGCCCCGTAGTTGTGCCATGCATAGGACGTAAAGCCAAAAACTCCTCTGTCACGCTTAGGCTGGAGTCCACTCCGCGGATGAAAATTGACAACTGGGCAATGTCAGAAATGTCGGTGCTCTCATCCACAGCCAAGGAATATGCAATGAAATCTTTTCCCTTTTTCACAAGCTGCTCTTTTAGATTGATGGACAACTGGTCTACTCTCTCGGCAATGGTGTTTCTGCTCAGACTCACATTTAAAAAGAGTTGCCTTTTTTCTGGGCAAACTTCGTCACAAACTTTAATCATGCAGTTTTTGATGAAATCCCCCTCCGTAAATGGCCGGGCTGATTTAGCGATCTCTTCTGCCAAAATAAAACTGGCCTTGACAGCAGCCTGGCCTTGTGATTTGGCTTTTTTGAACAGAGCCTGTCGAGATTTGAGGCCTCGTTTTAATTCCTCTGCCTTTTGTAGCCTTTGTTCCATGTCCATATTCTTGTTTTTGTCCGCGTGTTTCGTTTCATAATGTCGTCTCAGATTATACTCTTTCAGTACCGCCACACTTTCTCCACACAGAAGACACACAGGTTTTCCAGCTACCTCCGTGAACAAATACTCCGACTCCCACCTTGTTTGAAACCCCCGGTTCTCAGTGTCCACCTTCCGTTTTGCCATTTTTGATGGGTATCTGAAAGTTAATTTTACTGTGATGCTGACAACTGCTGTGCCAATAAATATTGAAATGAAGCAGCCTACTGCTCGGTGCGTCACCGTTGCATTGTGGGAAATGTAGTATTGGTGCGTGTAAAAGATCTGCGGGCTGCCGGCTTGCTGCGGTCTGCGGGCCGGTTCTAATAACAAATCAAGATCATCCCAGGGGCCGTAAAAAACCTTCTCGCGGGCCGGATGTGGCCCGCGGGCCTTGACTCTGACATATGTGATGTAGAATAACCACACCATATAGAATAACCACACCATACAGAATAACCACACCATACAGAATAACCTTACCAATATAGAATAACCTCACCATATAGAATAACCACACCATGTAGAATAAATCCACCATATAGAATAACCACACCATGTAGAATAAATCCACCATGTAGAATAACCACACCATGTAGAATAACCACACCATGTAGAATAACCCACCATGTAGAATAACCACACCATGTAGAATAACCACACCATGTAGAATAACCACACCATGTGGACCAGAATAACCACACTCCAATCAGATAGAATAGCCATCACCATAAGAATAAATACTGTATAATCATCATTGATTGTATATGCAGTTTATCCAATCAGATGAATATGTGGCCATCTGACCAATAAGAGTGGACCAGGGATATGTCTGTGTGTCATTAGATATCCTGTATTAATATATGTATATGCTACAGTTTATCCAATCAGATGAATATGTGGCCATCTGACCAATAAGAGTGGACCAGGGATATGTCTGTGTGTCATTAGATATCCTGTATTAATATATGTATATGCTACAGTTTATCCAATCAGATGAATATGTGGCCATCTGACCAATAAGAGTGGACCAGGGATATGTCTGTGTGTCATTAGATATCCTGTATTAATATATGTATATGCTACAGTTTATCCAATCAGATGAATATGTGGCCATCTGACCAATAAGAGTGGAATATGTGGCCCGCTGACCAATAAGAGTGGACCAGGGATATGTCTGTGTGTCATTAGATATCCTGTATTAATATATGTATATGCTACAGTTTATCCAATCAGATGATGTGGACCAGGGATATGTCTGTGTGTCATTAGATATCCTGTATTAATATATGTATATGCTACAGTTTATCCAATCAGATGAATATGTGGCCATCTGACCAGTAAGAGTTGATGTGTGTGTATATATGTATGTATATCATTAATGCATCAGAGCTGCTCTAGAAAGGATATTTCTATTCCCTGACAGCAGCTTACCACCCCGCCCCTCCACACCGACCATGTCCATACATGGACACTGAACTCTTGACTTTTACACAGGCTCATCTCTCAACCTAACATCTCCCTCTTAGACCTGAAGGCATCAGAGCTGCTCTAGAAAGGATATTTCTATTCCCTGACAGCACTTACCACCCCGCCCCTCCACACACACACACACACACACACACACACCACACACACACACACACACACACACACACACACACACACACACACACACACACACACACACACACACACACACACACACACACACACACACACACACACACACACACACACACACACACACACACACACACACACACACACTCAAGACAGGAGGGAGAGAGAGATGGTGAGAGGAGGATGAGGAAATAGTAGAATGTGTTTGAGGTTAGGGAGAGAGAGGGACTTTCTAAGACTTTCTCAGAAGAATAACAGACAGAAGGAGAGACAGAGAGAGAGAGAGACAGGAGAGAGACAGATAGAGACAGACAGGATGAGAGAGAGACAGACAGGAGGAGAGAGAGACAGACAGGAGGAGAGAGACAGACAGACAGGAGGAGAGAGACAGACAGGAGGAGAGAGACAGAAAGGAGGAGAGAGAGACAGACAGAAGGAGAGAGAGAGAGACAGACAGGAGGAGAGAGAGACAGACAGAAGGAGAGAGAGACAGACAGAAGGAGAGAGGGACAGACAGAAGGAGAGAGAGACAGACAGAAGGAGAGAGAGACATACAGAAGGAGAGAGAGACAGACAGAAGGAGAGAGGGACAGACAGAAGGAGAGAGAGACAGACAGAAGGAGAGAGGGACAGACAGAAGGAGAGAGAGACAGACAGAAGGAGAGAGAGAAATACAGAAGGAGAGAGAGACAGACAGACAGGGGAGAGACAGACAGGAGAGAGACAGACAGAAGGAGAGAGAGACAGACAGGAGAAAGACAGACAGAAGCAGAGAGAGACAGACAGAAGCAGAGAGAGACAGACAGAAGGAGAGAGAGACAGACAGGAGAGACAGAAGGAGAGAGAGAGAGACAGACAGAAGGAGAGAGAGACAGACAGAAGGAGAGAGAGACAGCCAGAAGGAGGGAGAGACAGACAGAAGGAGAGAGAGACAGACAGGTGAGACAGATAGACAGAAGGAGAGAGAGAGAGAGACAGACAGAAGAAGAGAGAGACAGACAGACAGACAGGAGGAGAGAGAGACAGACAGAAGGAGAGAGAGACAGACAGACAGGAGAGACAGACAGACAGAAGGAGAGAGAGACAGACAGAGGGGTTAGTAGTGTAATGCTGCAGTCTCTGAGTGGTTTGGCAGTTTAACAGGTGAGCATTCCCCTGGTCAGCTAACGGCTCCAGTCACACAAATATGTCAAACTGTGTCTGATACCCTCAACATTTCCTGTCTCTCACACACACAAAACACACACATACTTACACACACAGAGAGAGAGAAAGAGAGACTAACCTAAGTTTCTCCTTCTGTAGCTCAGTTGGTAGAGCATGGCGCTTGTAACGCCAGGGTAGTGGGTTCGATTCCCGGGATCACCCATACGTAGAATGTATGCACACATGACTGTAAGTCGCTTTGGATAAAAGCGTCTGCTAAATGGCATATATTATTATTATTATATTATTATTATTATAATGAATCTCATTGCCGATGGGTCTGTCCCCCTCCCTTCTCCTCCCCCCTGTCTCCCGCCCTCTCTCTTTTTTCCTCCCCTCACTCTCTCCCTTTTCCTTCCCTCACTCTCTCCCTTTTCCTCCCCTCACTCTCTCCCATTTCCTTCCCTCACTCTCTCCCTTTTCCTTCCCTCACTCTCTCCCCTTTCCTTCCCTAACTCTCTCCCTTTTCCTTCCCTCACTCTCTCCCTTTTCCTCCCTCACTCTCTCCCTTTTCCTTCCCTCACTCTCTCCCTTTTCCATCCCTCACTCTCTCCCTTTTCCTTCCCTCACTCTCTCCCTTTTCCATCCCTCACTCTCTCCCCTTTCCATCCCTCACTCTCTCCCTTTTCCTTCCCTCACTCTCTCCCTTTTCCATCCCTCACTCTCTCCCTTTTCCTTCCCTCCTTCTCTCCCTTTTCCTTCCCTCACTCTCTCCCTTTTCCATCCCTCACTCTCTCCCTTTTCCTTCCCTCCTTCTCTCCCTTTTCCTTCCCTCACTCTCTCCCTTTTCCATCCCTCACTCTCTCCCTTTTCCCTCCCTCACTCTCTCCCTTTTCCCTCCCTCCTTCTCTCCCTCCTAGTCGTCTGGAGCAGAATGGCATCAAGTCAGTTCCTCCTGGGGCCTTCACCTCCTACAAGAAGCTGCGCAGAATGTAACTAGTCAACCCCCTTTACTTAACATATACCAACAACCTTCCTTGTGCCTCATCTGAAACTCAAGCTGCTATGTTTACAGATGATACTGCAATGTATACAACAAGACAATCGGTTCAACAGGTACAGCAAGTTCTACAAGTAGATCTGGGAAATATCAGGGATTGGGTTTGCCAGAACAAATTTGTTTTGCACACCAAGAAACCTATGGTTATGTTGGTCTGTTCCATCAGGAAAAGGCCAACACAGCATGGGATGCAATTAAGTATGAGGGAGTACAAATAGAGGAAGTGGTAGAAACCAACTGAGGGGTGCAGCTAGACAACTGCTTATCATGGTCGTCTCAAATAGCTCATCTATGTAAACATGTCAAATAAAACTGCATGCATGATCAGAAGGATATAATATTTACCGGGAAAGATTCTTAAGAAAACAGCCCAAGCATTAATTGGGAGTCAGGTGAACTACTGTTCTGTGGTCTGGGGAAATGCATCAGCATGTCAAGTTAGGAGGCTGCAGATTGAACAGAACAAAGCAGTGAGGATTGTTTTATGGTGGAGATGTGGTTCTTCTGTTGTGGTCACGATCAACGCTCCTGGTTGGTCATTAAGCAGTAAGGATTGTTTTAAGGTGGAGATGTGGTTCTCCTGTTGTGGTCACGATCAACACTCCTGGTTGGTCATTAAGCAGTAAGGATTGTTTTAAGGTGGAGATGTGGTTCTCCTGTTGTGGTCACGATCAACACTCCTGGTTGGTCATTAAGCAGTAAGGATTGTTTTAAGGTGGAGATGTGGTTCTCCTGTTGTGGTCACGATCAACACTCCTGGTTGGTCATTAAGCAGTAAGGATTGTTTTAAGGTGGAGATGTGGTTCTCCTGTTGTGGTCACGATCAACACTCCTGGTTGGTCATTAAGCAGTAAGGATTGTTTTAAGGTGGAGATGTGGTTCTTCTGTTGTGGTCACGATCAACGCTCTTGGTTGGTCATTAAGCAGTAAGGATTGTTTTAAGGTGGAGATGTGGTTCTCCTGTTGTGGTCACGATCAACGCTCTTGGTTGGTCATTAAGCAGTAAGGATTGTTTTAAGGTGGAGATGTGGTTCTTCTGTTGTGGTCACGATCAACGCTCTTGGTTGGTCATTAAGCAGTAAGGATTGTTTTAAGGTGGAGATGTGGTTCTCCTGTTGTGGTCACGATCAACGCTCTTGGTTGGTCATTAAGCAACAAGATTATTGAAGAAGAAAAAACATGCTTGTTTATTTCACAATGTACACCCTTTAAAACAGCCAAACTCTTTTCACAACAGTATTCAGTTGGTAAGAGACAGACATTCAGTCAATACGAGGAACAGATTGTCCACCATCTATGGGTTATCCAGACAGAAAAGACAAATAGGCAAAATAACATTTTATTTAGTACAATAAAGAAATTGAATAATGTATCTGTGCAAACCAGAAGCTTTTCAATATATAAATGAAGTAATACTTTAGAACCATTTAAATATAATAAATTGGAAGGTTGTGCAGTACTATGGTCGACTATGGTCGTCTGTTTAGACTGTTAGAGTATTTATCTGGTCAATATGTCAGTGTATTATTTCTGTTTGTAACAGGGTGTTATACTGTATGTGAAAATGTGATCCTATTATAATTATTATTATTATTATTTCTGTTTGTAATAGGGTGTTATTTTGTACGTTTAAAGAATCTTAGATTAGTCCTAATGAGCACTAAAAGATATCCTAATGAAATCAAATAAAACTCCTGACCTTCCACCTTTGACCTCTACACACACCCCCCTAACCCCCTGTCTCCTACCCTACAGAGTGATTATATACAGTAAGAGTCTTATCTGTTATCTGCTACTGGTTTTTGGAGCCCTTTAGTTGAACTCCCAGTGAGCCAGGGGCGAGGGGGGGGGGTTAAGGCAGGATGAGGGGTAGAAAGTGTAAGTGGAGGGTTAGTGTGTGTCTGTGTGTCTGTGTGTGTGTGTGTCTGTGTGTCTGTGTGTCTGTGTGTGTGTGTCTGTGTGTCTGTGTGTGTGTGTGTGTGTGTGTGTGTGTGTCTGTGTGTGTGTGTGTGTGTGTGTGTGTGTCTGTGTGTCTGTGTGTCTGTGTGTGTGTGTGTGTGTGTGTCTGTGTGTCTGTGTGTGTGTGTGTGTCTGTGTGTGTGTGTGTGTGTGTGTGTGTGTGTGTGTGTGTGTGTGTGTGTGTGTGTGTGTGTGTGTGTGTGTGTGTGTGTGTGTGTGTGTGTGTGTGTGTGTGTGTGTGTGTGTGTGTGTGTGTGTGTGTGCACACGTTTGAATTTCATCATTCTGTTAAAGTACCGTTTCGTTGGGGGAGTTTAAACACTTGATCGATGTATATATCATAGAAGAGTGTAATTGTCTTTGGGACAGCTGTTTTTAGTCAAGACTTTAGTGTTTTTTACGTGGAATGTTATTGTTGTACTGTATGTGTTTATAGTTTTGTTTAATGTTGTGTCAGTGTATGTAAGTTGTTTTGTCTGAAACGTTGTTCCCTCTGCTGCTATTGGACCAGGTCTCTCTTGGAAAAGAGATGTTATCTCAATGAGAAAAAACCTGTATATATAAAGGTTTTTTTTAAATGAAAGAAAAAGTGCCATCTAATCAAGGAGAGGGTTTGGACCTCTGAGGCCCAACACAGGAGCTCTTCTGTGGGCTAGAACCCAGGAGACCTCCCCTTAGTCTGGTCCTCTTGTGGTTTTTCCTCTTCTGCATGGTTTATATCATCTCCCCAAGGTTGTAGGATGCATTTACAGTGTCTGCTGCATCCCAAATGGGAAATGGCATCCTATTCTCTATATAGGGCACTACTTTGACCAAACTCCTAATTGGCCTGGTCATAAGTAGTGCACTATATAGTGAATAGTGGCCTGGTCCAAAGTAGTGCACTATATAGTGAATAGTGGCCTGGTCCATGGCAGTGCACTATATAGTGAATAGTGGCCTGGTCCATGGCAGTGCACTATATAGTGAATAGTGGCCTGGTCCAAGGTAGTGCACTATATAGTGAATAGTGTGCCATTTAGGAAGCAGCCCCCTAAAGGAGATGTCATTAAGTGGCGACGTCAGAGAGAGTGTGAGGTCAAAGGTCATGGTTCTCACTGTAACACTGTTGTTGTTCCTTCTTTCCAGAGATCTGAGTAACAATCAGATATCAGAGATGGCTCCCGATGTTTTCCAAGGCCTGAGAGCCCTCAACTCTCTGTGAGTCTGTTTGCATCAGTGTGTGTCTGTGTGTCACCATCAGTGTGTGTGTCTGTGTGTCACCATCAGTGTGTGTGTCTGTGTGTCACCATCAGTGTGTGTGTCTGTGTGTCGCCATCAGTGTGTGTGTCTGTGTGTCGCCATCAGTGTGTGTCTGTGTGTCGCCATCAGTGTGTGTCTGTGTGTAACCATCAGTGTGTGTGTCTGTGTGTAACCATCAGTGTGTGTGTCTGTGTGTAACCATCAGTGTGTGTGTCTGTGTGTAACCATCAGTGTGTGTCTGTGTGTAACCATCAGTGTGTGTGTCTGTGTGTAACCATCAGTGTGTGTGTCTGTGTGTCACCATCAGTGTGTGTGTCTGTGTGTCGCCATCAGTGTGTGTGTCTGTGTGTCGCCATCAGTGTGTGTGTCTGTGTGTCGCCATCAGTGTGTGTCTGTGTGTCGCCATCAGTGTGTGTGTCTGTGTGTAACCATCAGTGTGTGTGTCTGTGTGTAACCATCAGTGTGTGTGTCTGTGTGTAACCATCAGTGTGTGTGTCGCCATCAGTGTGTGTCTGTGTGTAACCATCAGTGTGTGTGTCTGTGTGTAACCATCAGTGTGTGTGTCTGTGTGTAACCATCAGTGTGTGTGTCGCCATCAGTGTGTGTGTCGCCATCAGTGTGTGTGTCTGTGTGTAACCATCAGTGTGTGTGTCTGTGTGTAACCATCAGTGTGTGTCGCCATCAGTGTGTGTCGCCGTCAGTGTGTGTCGCCATCAGTGTGTGTCGCCATCAGTGTGTGTCGCCATCAGTGTGTGTGTGTGTGTCGCCATCAGTGTGTGTCGCCATCAGTGTGTGTGTGTGTGTCGCCATCAGTGTGTGTGTTGGTCTTTCTCTCTTTATGTCTGTGTGTCTGTCAGTCTGTGTGTCTGCCAGTCTGTGTGTACTAACGTATGTGTTGACATGTCTCTGTCTGTGTTATACACATCTGTAGCATATACATGATCATGAGGGAGTGTGTGTGTACATATCATTGTGAATAATGTATAGGGTTTATATAGAGTTAAACAGACAGTCCTTATTTTATGTGTCATACTGAATCAGCCTCAATGGGAGGTCTGGGAGACAGTGTGTGTGTTTGTTTTCTGTGGGGGTCCAGGGGAGGAGGGGGGTTGGTAGTTGGTAAGTGTCCCCTTAGGGGATAGCCCTGTCTGGGATGAATGGGACTGTGCCGTGCCTTTTAGTCTGGGTGTGTTCCAGTTCCCTCTTTTGAGTGATATGAGCCAGATGGGGCAACAGAATCCTGAGCTCCATGTTGTCTAGTATTGTCATGGTGTTACTGCTATAGTACTGAGTCTTATTCTATATGGTCTCTACAGGGTTCTGTATGGTAATATTGTCATAGTGTTACTGCTATAGTACTGAGTCTTATTCTATATGGTCTCTACAGGGTTCTGTATGGTAATATTGTCATGGTGTTACTGCTATAGTACTGAGTCTTATTCTATATGGTCTCTACAGGGTTCTGTATGGTAATATTGTCATGGTGTTACTGCTATAGTACTGAGTCTTATTCTATATGGTCTCTACAGGGTTCTGTATGGTAATATTGTCATGGTGTTACTGCTATAGTACTGAGTCTTATTCTATATGGTCTCTACAGGGTTCTGTATGGTAATATTGTCATAGTGTTACTGCTATAGTACTTAGTCTTATTCTATATGGTCTCTACAGGGTTCTGTATGGTAATAAGATCACAGATCTCCCCAGAGGACTGTTTGATGGTCTCTACAGGGTTCTAGAACTGCTGTAATACACTTTGTCTACTTCCTAGTGTTACCCTATTCCCTATGTAGTGCACTGACTGTCTTATTCTAAATGGTCTCTACAGGGTTCTGTCTACTTGGTAAATTGTCCTATGTAGTGCACTATACTGTCTTATTCTAAATCTACCCTAGGGTTCTGTAAGTGTTACTGCTATACTGAGTCTTATTCTATATGGTCTCTACAGGGTTCTAAATCAGTACCCTATTGTCTATAGTGTTACTGCTAAATAGTACTGAGTCTTATTCTATATGGTCTCTAAATCAGGGTTCTGTAGTGGTAATATTGTCATAGTGTTAAATCATAACCTATTAGTACTAGTCTTATTCTACTTCCTAAATCTCTACAGGGTTCTGTAGTGGACTAATACTGTCTAGTGTTAAATCTACCCTAGTACTGAGTCTTATTCTATATGGTCTCTACAGGGTTCTGTACTGGTAATAAGATCCTAAATCTCCCCAGAGGACTGTTTGAGGGTCTCTTCTCTAGAACTGCTGTGTACACTTACTGTCTACTTCCTAAATCATACCCTATTCCCTATGTAGTGCACTGTACTGTCTACTTCCTAAATCATACCCTATGTAGTGCACTGTACTGTCTACTTCCTAGATCATACCCTATTCCCTATGTAGTGCACTGTACTCTCTACTTCCTAAATCATACCCTATGTAGTGCACTATACTGTCTACTTCCTAAATCATACCCTATTCTCTATGTAGTGCACTGTACTGTCTACTTCCTAAATCATACCCTATGTATTGCACTATACTGTCTACTTCCTAAATCATACCCTATTCCCTATGTAGTGCACTGTACTGTCTACTTCCTAAATCATACCCTATGTAGTGCACTGTACTGTCTACTTCCTAAATCATACCCTATTCCCTATGTAGTGCACTGTACTGTCTACTTCCTAAATCATACCCTATGTATTGCACTGTACTGTCTACTTCCTAAATCATACCCTATGTAGTGCACTGTACTGTCTACTTCCTAAATATACAGTATGTGCCTTTAGTGTAGTGAACTGTACTTCTACTTCCTAAATCATACCCTATGTAGTGCACTATACTGTCTACTTCCTAAATCATACCCTATGTAGTGCACTATACTGTCTACTTCCTAAATCATTCCCTATGTAGTGCACTAATTTTGACCAGAGCCTGATATACAGTATGTGCTTTTAGTTTAGGAACAGAACTTCTCTCCGTCCCTCCGTCCCTCTCTCCCTCCGTCTCTCTCTCTATCTCTCTCCCTCCATCCCCCTATCTCTCCTTCTCTATCGCTCTCACTCTCTATCGCTCTCACTCTCTCCCTCTCTTTCCCCTCCCATCTCTCTCTCTCCATCCTCACTCTCTCCCCCTCTGTCTCTGTCTCTCTCCCAGTCTCCTGAATGCCAATAAGATCCATTGTATTCGAGCCACAGCCTTCCAGGACCTAGAGAATCTAGCTCTGCTGTCTCTCTACGACAACAAGATCCAGACCCTGGCTAAAGGAACCTTCTCACCCCTTCACAGTATACAGACACTGTGAGTCACACACACACGCATGGATGCACACACACCTTCACACAGTATACAGGCACTGTGGTATGCATAGGTATACTGTCAAATACAATACCCAAACAGGCATACATACATGCTCCATCCTACATACTGATGCATACAGATGAAGTCTTCACATCCATATAGTATTAGAGCAGGTCTGTTCTATGACGGTTCTGGAGGGACCAAACACTCCTGCTTTTATCCTCTCCTTGTAATAAGGGACTAATTCAGACCTGGGACACCGGGGGAGTGCAATTAACTACCAGGTAGAAACAAAACCAGAAGTGTTTGAGGAGACCAGGACCTGGAATCAATTAACTACCAGGTAGAAACAAAACCAGAAGTGGTTGGGGAGACCAGGACCTGGAATCAATTAACTACCAGGTAGAAACAAAACCAGAAGTGGTTGGGGAGACCAGGACCTGGAATCAATTAACTACCAGGTAGAAACAAAACCAGAAGTGGTTGGGGAGACCAGGACCTGGAATCAATTAACTACCAGGTAAAAACAAAACCAGAAGTGTTTGAGGAGACCAGGACCTGGAATCAATTAACTACCAGGTAGAAACAAAACCAGAAGTGGTTGGGGAGACCAGGACCTGAAATCAATTAACTACCAGGTAGAAACAAAACCAGAAGTGGTTGGGCCCTCCATATTATTTTAAAACCTGACCTCTCTCTCCCCCTAGTCACCTGGCCCAGAACCCATTTGTGTGTGACTGTAGTGTGAAATGGCTGGCAGACATACCTGAGGTCCAACCCCATAGAGACCAGCGGTGCTCCTGTCCCAGCCCACGCAGACTGGCACTCAAACCTTCATCGGGCAGATCAAGAGCAAGAAGTTCCGCTGCTCTGGTGTGTGTATGTCTGTCTGTCTGTGGTCATCTGACGTGTGTGTGTGTCTGCAGTGTGTGTGTGTCTAGCTACATCACCTTGTTCCAACTTATGCCGGGCTCCGTCCCAGCACACACACGGCACTCTTTCCCTTCATCAGCCAGCGGTATAGGCCAGCATTATCTGCTAGCACTATAGGCCAGCATTATCTGCCAGCGTTAAGGGCCAGCATTATCTGCCAGCATTATCTGCCAACGTTATAGGCCTGCATTATCTGCCCGCGTTATAGGTCAGCATTATCTGCCAACGTTATAGGCCAGCATTATCTGCCAGCGTTATAGGCCAGCATTATCTGCCAACGTTATAGGCCAGCATTATCTGCCAGCGTTATAGGCCAGCATTATCTGCCAACGTTAAAGGCCAGCATTATCTGCCAGCGTTATAGGCCAGCATTATCTGCCAGCGTTATAGGCCAGCATTATCTGCCAGCGTTATAGGCCAGCATTATCTGCCAACGTTATAGGCCAGCATTGTCTGCCAGCGTTAAAGGCCAGCATTATCTGCCAGTGTTAAAGGTCAGCATTATCTGCCAACGTTATAGGCCAGCATTATCTGCCAGCATTAAATGCCAGCATTATCTGCCCGCGTTATAGGCCAGCATTATCTGCCCGCGTTATAGTCCAGCATTATCTGCCAGCGTTATAGCCCAGCATTATCTGCCAGCGTTATCTGCCAACCCAGCCCCAGTGAAACCACTAACGGCTCCTTGATCTGTGTGCTTTAGACCTGGTACAGGTTATGACAGGTTATAAGGCATTACGTAGAGTCATGTTGAACCATGATACCATGGAGATGACGTGGTGTTTTCTGTTTCATATCTAACTGCGTTACAGGGCCAGGAGATGCTGCTTTCTTATTCATCAGAGATATAGATATATCTATCTTAGAGTAGGAAAACAAACAATTACAAAGCTACTGCATTCTACAGTATATACAAATATTCTATATCCTGATGCCATCCTCCTTAAACTGTCAGTAAACTTAATTTGTTTTTTTTTGTTTCCATGGTAGCTAAGGAGCAGTACCACATCCCAGGTACGTGTGTGTTAGTTCTACATATCCGTATATGTACTTCTGTATATACATACTGTAGTATATTATACTGTATATCTATATCTGTATCTGTATAATATATCTGTTTATATACATACTGTAGTATATTATACTGTATATCTGTACCTCTGTATATACATACTGTTGTATATTATACTGTATATCTGTACTTCTGTATATACATACTGTAGTATATTATACTGTATATCTGTACTTCTGTATATACATACTGTAGTATATTATACTGTATATCTGTATTTCTGTATATACATACTGTAGTATATTATACTGTTTATCTGTATCTGTACTTCTGTATATACATACTGTAGTATATTATACTGTATATCTGTATCTGTACTTCTGTATATACATACTGTAGTATATTATACTGTATATCTGTATTTGTCCTGCACATTGGACCTGCTCATGTGTGACGTATAGAACATGTCAAATGAACTGTGACTTCTGTGTTGTGTCCAGGCATGTTGGACGCTAAACAGTAACTGGGTATGAAAATACTACACTGTGTTCTATGTAGGGTTGCAAAGATCTGGGAACTTTCCCAAAATTCCCAGGTTTCCTGCTTATTCCCTCCTGATTCCAGGAACATTTCACTTGGGTTTCTGGAAAACTTGGGACATTTGTGAAAGTTGCCGGACATTTGCAACCCTAATTCTATGTGTGTTGTACAGTATATCTAAATACAGTATGTTATATTTGATAATACAGTGTGTTCTATGTGATCAAATCAAAGAGTAGAGTTAGAGTTATTATAGTGACATATAGGTAGAGTTATTATAGTGACTATGCACAGATGATAACAGAGAGTAGCAGCGGTGTAAAAGAGGGGGAGAGGGGGTGGGGGTGGGGGGCAATGCAAATAGTCTGGGTAGCCACTTGATTAGATGTTCAGGAGTCTTATGGCTTGGGGGTAGAAGCTGTTTAGAAGCTTCTTGGTCCAAGATTTGGTGCTCTGGTAGCGCTTGCTGTGCGGTAGCAAAGAGAACAGCCTATGACTGGGGGGGCTGGAGTCTTTGACAATTTTTAGGGCCTTCCTCTGACACCGCCTGGTATAGAGGTCCTGGATGGCAGGAAGCTTGGCTCCAGTGATGTACTTGGCCGTTTGCACTACCCTCTGTAGTGCCTTGCGGTTGGAGGCTGAGCAGTTGCCATACCAGGCAGTGAAGCAACCAGTCAGGATGCTTTCGGCCCTCTTTTTCCTGTAGTCCACAATCATCTCCTTTGCCTTGATCATGTTGCGGGAAAGGTTGTTGTCCTGGCACCACACGGCCAGGTCTCTGACCTCCTCCCTATTGGCGGTCTCGTCGTTGTCTGTGATCAGTCCTACCACTGTTGTGTCATCGGCAAACTTAATGATGGTGTTTGAGCTGTGTCTGGCAGTGTAGTCATGAGTGAACAAGGAGTACAGGAGGGGACTGAGCACACACTCCTGAGGGGTCCCTGTGTTGAGGATCAGCATGGTGGATGTGTTGTTACCCACCCTTACCACCTTGGGGCGGCCCTTGAGGAAGTACAGGATCCAGTTGCAGAGGGAGGTGTTTAATCCCAGGGTCCTTAGCTTATTAATGAGCTTTGATGGCACTACAGTGTTGAACGTTGAGCTGTACTCAATGAATAGCATTCTCACATAGGTGTTCCTTTTGTCCAGGTGGGAAATGGCAGTGTGGAGTGCAATAGAAATGGCATAATCTGTAAATCTGTTGGTGCGGTATGCCAATTGTAATGGGTCTAGAGTTTCTGGGATAGTGGTGTTGATGTGAGCCATGACCAGCCTTTCAAAGCACTTCATGGCTATAGACGTCAGTGCTACAGGTTGGTAGTCATTCAGGCAGGTTACCTTAGTGTTCTTGGGCACAGGCACTATGGTGGTCTGCTTGAAACATGTTGGTATTACAGACTCAGACAGGGAGAGGTTGAACATGTCAATGAAGACACGTGCCAGTTGGTCAGCGCATGCTCGCAGTACACGTCCTGGTAATCCGTCTGGCCCTGTGAATGTTGACCTGTTTAAAGGTCTTACTCACATCGGCTGTGGAGAGAGTGATCACACAGTCTTCTGGAACAGCTGGTGCTGTCATGCATGTTTCAGTGTTATTTGCCTTGAAGCAAGTATATAAGTAGTTTTGCTCGTCTGGTAGGCTTGTGTGACTGGGCAGCTCTCGACTGTGCTTCCCTTTGCAGTCTGTAATGTTTTGCAAACCCTGCCACATCCGACGAGCTTCAGAGCCGGTGTAGTATGATTCGATCTTAGTCCTGTATTGATACTTTGCCTGTTTGATGGTTCGACGGAGGGCATAGCAGGATTTCTTTTAAGCTTCCGGGTTAGAGTCCTGCTCCTTGAAAGCGGCAGCTCTAGCCTTTAGCTCAGTGCAGATGTTGCCTGTAACCCATGGCTTCTGGTTGGGGTATGTACGTACGGTCACTGTGGGGACGACATCATCGATGCACTTATTGTTGAAGCCAATGACTGATGTGATGTACTCCTCAATGCCATCTGAGGAATCCCAGAACATATTCCAGTCTGTGCTAGAAAAACAGTCCTGTAGCTTAGCATCTGCTTCATCTTATTACTTTTTTCACTGGTGTTTCCTGCTTTAATTTTTGCTTTTAAGCAGGAATCAGGAGGATATAATTATGGTCAGATTTGCCAAATGGAGGGCGAGGTAGAGCTTTGTAGGCGTCTCTGTGTGTGGAGTAAAGGTGGGCCAGAGTTTTTTTCCCCCTCTGGTTGCACATTTAACATGCTGATAGAAATTTGGTAAAACAGATTTAAGTTTCCCTGCATTAAAGTCCCCAGCCACTAGAAGCGTCGCCTCTGGGTAAACGTTTTCTTGTTTGCTTTTGACAGAATACAGCTCATTCAATGCTGTCTTAGTGCCAGCCAGTCTGTGGTGGTATGTAAACAGTGTGTTCTGTGTGATAATACGGTGAGTTCTATGTGATATACGGTATGTTCTATGTGATCATACGGTGAGTTCTATGTGATCATACGGTGAGTTCTATGTGATAATACAGTTCTATGTGATAATACAGTGTGTTCAGTGTTAATACAGTGTGTTGTATGTGACAATACAGTGTGTTCTATGTGATAATACAGTGTGTTCTATGTGATAATACAGTGTGTTCTATGTGATAATACAGTGTGTTCTATGTGATAATACAGTGTGTTCTATGTGATAATACGGTGTTCTACATGTGATAATACAGTGTGTTCTGTGTGATAATACAGTGTGTTCTATGTGATAATACAGTGTGTTCTATGTGATAATACAGTGTGTTCTATGTGATAATACAGTGTGTTCTATGTGATAATACAGTGTGTTCTATGTGATAATACAGTGTGTTCTCTATGTGATAATACAGTGTGTTCTATGTGATAATACAGTGTGTTCTGTGATATAATACAGTGTGTTCTATGTGATAATACAGTGTGTTCTATGTGATAATACAGTGTGTTCTATGTGATAATACAGTGTGTTCTATGTGATAATACGGTGTGTTCTATGTGATAATACAGTGTGTTCTATGTGATAATACAGTGTGTTCTGTGTGTGGTGAATGTGTTCAGGTACAGAAGACACCCGTCTGAATAATGAGTGTAAGTGTGTTCTATGTGTACAGTGTGTTCTGTGTGTGGTGAATGTGTTGTCCTCTGAATAATGAGTGTAACAGTAAGCCAGTGTGTCCTGCTGTCGCTGTGAAGCCAACGTAGTGGACTGTTCTAACCTCCGTCTCACCAAGTTCCCCCAACACCTACCTGCCTCTACCACCGAGCTGTAAGGACACACACACAGTATACTGTCATCTATTGCTGCTTTCTGTCTGTTCTCTGACAGTTTTCTCCTCCCGTCTCAGGCGTCTCAACAACAATGACATCTCAGTGCTGGAAGCCACCGGCGTCTTCAAGACCCTCTCTCAGCTCAAGAAAATGTACGCTCTCTCAATTTACTTCTGAAGTTTTAAGTTAACCACCATTGTTGATTTTTTGGGGGTATTAGTTCATGACATATATTCATTAACATTTGAATAATAATAATAATATAATTAATAAACATAGTGTAACTGCTGATGAGGTGTAACAAGGCATAATATTTCAGACCAATATCTAAAAGGAATTTATATCTATTCATTAGTAACCATAAAAGTCCACGTGTCTTGTATGTTATTGGATAATTCAGTTGACCATTGGTTTGTTGTTTGTAACCAGCATAATCCATGTTTTTCAGTAACCTTAGCAACAACAAGATCTCAGAGATCGAGGACGGAGTGTTTGATGGGGCGGGGTCTGTCATGGAGCTCCACCTGACAGCCAATCTCTTGGACTCTGTCAGAGGGACCATGTTCAGGGGCATGGGCGGCGTCCGCATGCTGTGAGTTAGCACCTTCATCATTATCATCATCATTATTATCAGCATCATGATCATTATTATCATCAATCAATCAAATGTATTTATAAAGCCCTTTTTACATCAGTCGATGTCAAAAAAGTGTTTATACAGAAACCCAACCTAAAACCCCAAACAGCAAGGAATGCAGATGTAGAACAGTTGAAACAGGATCAGCAGCACAACCAGGTGGACTGGGGACAGCAAGGAGTCATCAGGCCAGGTAGTCCTGATGCATGGTCCTAGGGCTCAGGTCCGAGAGAAGAGAAAGAGAGAGGGAATTAGAGGGAGCATACTTAAATTCACACAGGACACAGGATAAGACAGGAGAAGTACTCCAGATATAACAGACTGACCCGAGCCCCCCAACACATAAACTACTGCAGCATATCATCATCATCAGCATTATCATTGTAATTATCATCATTATCATTACAATTATTATAATTACCATTGCCATCGTCATTATCATCATCACCATTATCATGATCATCATCATGATCATCATCGTTTTCATAGTCACCATTTTCATCTTAATCATAATTATTATCATCAATTATTTAAGTAATAAGGCCTGAGGAGGTGTGGTATATGGCCAAAAATAGCACAGCTAAGGGCTGTTCTTACGCACGACGCACTGCGGAGTGCCTGGACACAATCCTTAGCTGTGGTATATTGGCCATATACCACAAACCCCCGATGTGCCTTATTGCTATTTGCCGTGGAAATTCATACTGAGTGAGACTTTGTCATTTCTTCAAACAATCATCTTTATTTAATATCGATTTAATTATTGCAATAATGAAACTGGTCAACCCAAAAGTCTTGAAGGATAATTGTCGTCATCAATATAAAATGCTGTCTTCACCAATGACTACAGTGTCTCTCTGTGTGTTGTAGGATGTTGAGGAACAACCGTATCAGCTGTATCCATAACGGCAGCTTCACTGGTCTGACCAACGTCCGCCTGTTGTCTCTCTATGACAACCAGCTCCACACCATAATGCCTGGGGCCTTCGACACACTGCCCAACCTCTCTACACTGTAAGACACACATACACACATTCACAAATCATCCTTGAAAAGTTTAAGAACTCTGTTGTAGACTGACCGCCTCTCTTTATCTCTCACACTCGCTCTCTTTCTCTCCCCCTATTTCCCTCCACCTCTCTCTCCCCCCACCTCTCTCTCTCCCCCCACCTTTCTCTCTCCCCCCACCTCTCTCTCTTAACCCCACCTCTCTCTCTTAACCCCACCTCTCTCTCTTAACCCCACCTCTCTCTAACCTCCACTTCTCTCTCTTCCCCCACCTTTCTCTCTCCTCCCCACCTTTCTCTCTCCCCCCACCTTTCTCTCTCCCCCACCTCTCTCTCTCCCCCCACCTTTCTCTCTCCCCCCACCTCTCTCTCCCCCCACCTTTCTCTCTCCCCCCACCTCTCTCTCTTAACCCCACCTCTCTCTCTTAACCCCACCTCTCTCTCTTAACCCCACCTCTCTCTCTTAACCCCACCTCTCTCTAACCTCCACTTCTCTCTCTTCCCCCACCTCTTTCTTCCTCCCTCCCTCAGGAACCTGTTGGCCAACCCGTTTAACTGTGACTGGAGGAGAGTAGCTGTGTAGCTCGTCCTCAGTGTCCCAGTGAGTGTACCTGTACACGGTGGTCCGCTGTAGTAACAAGCACCTCGTCTGGCGTGGTTGGGGGCGTGGCTTCGTTCTAGACGAATCGTAACGGGGAACCCTCGCTGCCAGAGCCCCTCCTTCCTCAGAGAGATCCCACTACAGGACGTAGCAGCACCAGACTTCCGCTGCGACGACGGTACGACACACACACACACACGCACACACACACGCACGGACTCACACACACGCACACACACACACGCACGGACTCACGCAGAAACACACATCACACACAAGGACACAGAGATTTTATCATTTCATTGATAGAAGTATATTACATTTCAAAATATTTCAAGTAGTCTCCCTTCTCTCCCAGGTGCAGTATTGGAGGAGAGTAGCTGTGTAGCTCGTCCTCAGTGTCCCAGTGAGTGTACCTGTACAGAGACGGTGGTCCGCTGTAGTAACAAGCACCTCCAGGCCCTGCCCAAGGGGTTGCCCCGCAACGTCACTGAACTGTAAGTCACAGACTGGGGTTAGAGGTCAGGAGACAAAGGGAAGGGTGCTTGGGGTTAGGGCTTAGAGATCTGGAATACACTTTTCTTAAATACTCAGTTCACCAGTTAGCACTTAGTTATATAACGTAGTACCTGTGTAATAGGTAGGTATAACCCTATAGTCTGTTCTGGCTAGGACAAGGCTTACTGACTAATAGGTAGGTATAACCCTGTAGTCTGTTCTGGCTAGGACAAGGCTTACTGACTAATAGGTAGGTATAACCCTGTAGTCTGTTCTGGCTAGGACAAGGCTTACTGACTAATAGGTAGGTATAACCCTGTAGTCTGTTCTGGCTAGGACAAGGCTTACTGACTAATAACTAATAAGGTATAACCACTGTAGTCTGTTCTGGCTAGGACAAGGCTTACTGACTAATAGGTAGGTATAACCCTTAGTCTGTTCCCTAGGACAAGGCTTCAAACACCTGAGCTAATAGGTAGGTATAACCCTGTAGTCTGTTCTGGCTAGGACAAGTGCTTACTGACTAATAGGTAGGTATAACCCTGTTAGTCTGTTCTGGCTAGGACAAGGCTTACTGACTGTTAGGTAGGTATAACCCTATAGTCTGTTCTGGCTAGGACAAGGCTTACTGACTAATAGGTAGGTATAACCCTGTAGTCTGTTCTACTGTACTAGGACAGAGTGTTTTACTCATTAAGGCTTACTGACTAATAGGTAGGTATAACAAGTTCTCATATAGTCTGTTCTGGCAAGGACAAGGCTTACTGACTAAAAGGTATAACCCAGAGTCTGTTCTGGCTAGGACAAGGCTTACTGACTAATACAAAAAGGTATAACCCTGTAGTCTGTTCTGGCTAGGACAAGGCTTACTGACTAATAGGCCATGGTAGGTATAACCCTGTAGTCTGTTCTGAAGCTAGGACAAGGCTTAATGACTAATAGGTAGGTATAACCCTGTAGTCTGTTCTGGCTAGGACAAGGCTTAATGACTAATAGGTAGGTATAACCCTGTAGTCTGTTCTGGCTAGGACAAGGCTTACTGACT
The DNA here is from genome assembly GCF_021184085.1 of Oncorhynchus gorbuscha. Taxonomy (NCBI): domain Eukaryota; kingdom Metazoa; phylum Chordata; class Actinopteri; order Salmoniformes; family Salmonidae; genus Oncorhynchus; species Oncorhynchus gorbuscha. The sequence goes on along the minus strand of NW_025745298.1, from coordinate 509,591 downwards.
AATAGGTAGGTATAACCCTGTAGTCTGTTCTGGCTAGGACAAGGCTTACTGACTAATAACTAATAACTTAGTTACTTTAACCACAGTGTCCTCCTCCTCCTCCTCTTCCTCCTCCTCCTCCTCCTCTTCCTCTTCCTCCTCTCAGGTATCTGGATGGGAACCAGTTCAGCATGGTGCCCAGGGAACTGTCCACCTTCAAACACCTGCAGCTGGTGTGAGTTAACCATTACTGTCTGTTAGTGTGTCTGTTGTGTCTGTTATGAGTTAACCACTACTGTCTGTTAGTGTGTCTGTTGTGAGTTAACCATTACTGTCTGTTACTGTGTCTGTTACTGCATGGTCAGTGGTGTTCCTGGGCTTAGGTCCCCATGACTGTGTTACTGATCCTCTCACTGATACTGTACTGTACAAAGGTGTACTGTGCCCTAGAGGTCACCAACCATGGTCCTGGTCCCTACAGAGTGTTTTATTCATTGTATTTCACCTTTATTTAACCAGGTAGCAAGTTGAGAACAAGTTCTCATTTACAACTGCGACCTGGCCAAGATAAAGCAAAGCAGTGCGACACAAACAACAACACAGAGTTACACATGGAATAAACCAACATACAGTCAATAATACAGTACAAAAAGGCTATATACAGTATGTGCAAATGAGGTAGGATAAGGGAGGTATAATAGGCCATGGTGGTGAATAAATAGGCAATAAATAGGCCATGGTGGTGAAGTAATTAGAATATAGCAATTAAACACTGGAATGGTAGATGTGCAGAGATTAATGTGCAAGTAGAGATACTGGGGTGCAAAGGAGCAAGATAAATAAATAAATACAGTGTGGGGATGAGGTAGTTGGATGGGCTATTTACAGATGGGCTATGTACAGATGCAGTGATCTGTGAGCTGCTCCGACAGCTGGTGCTTATAGCTAGTGAGAGAGATATGAGTCTCCAGCTTCAGTGATTTTTGCAGTTCGTTCCAGTCATTGGCAGCAGAGAACTGGAAGGGAAGGCGGCCAAAGAAAGAATTGGCTTTGGGGGTGACTAGAGAGATATACCTGCTGGAGTGCGTGCTACAGGTGGGTGCTGCTATGGCGGCCTTGTAGATGACCTGGAGCCAGTGGGTTTGGCGAACAAACAGGAGTATGAAGCGAGGGCCAGCCAACGCTCCAGGAGCATACAGGTCGCAATGGTGGGTAGTATATTAGCTTTGGTGACAAAACGTATGGCACTGTGATAGACTGCATCCAGTTTGTTGAGTAGAGTGTTGGAGGCTATTTTGTAAATGACATCCAAGGCAAACATGAGGATCGGTAGGATGGTCAGTTTTACGAGGGTATGTTTGGCAGCATGAGTGAAGGATGCTTTGATGCAAAATAGGAAGCAGATTCTAGATTTAATTTTGGATTGGAGATGCTTAATGTGAGTCTGGAAGGAGAGTTTACAGTCTAACCAGACACCTAGGTATTTATAGTTTTCCCAGGTTTACAGTCATGGGCTCAACACCTAGGTATTTATAGTTTTCCAGTTTTACAGTCTAACCAGACACCTAGGTCTTTATAGTTTTCCAGGTTTACAGTCTAACCAGACACCTAGGTCTTAGTTTTCCAGGTTTACAGTCTAACCAGACACCCAGGTATTTGTAGGTCCAGGTTTACAGTAATCCAGACACCTAGGTATTTATAGATGTCCAGGTTTACAGTCTCAAAAACCCAGACACCCTTTAAAGTTCAGATATTTGTAGTACACTCAGGTTTCCCAGTCTGTGCCCCAACCAGACACCTAGGTATTTATAGGTGGCAAGGTTTCCAGTCTCCTAGGTCTTTTAGTTTTCCAGGTTTACAGTATAACCAGACACCCAGGTATAACAAGGTGGGTTTTACAGTCTAGTATTTGTGTTTTCCAGGTTTACAGTCTAACCAGACACCTAGGTCTTTATAGTTTTCCAGGTTTACAGTCTAACCAGACAATTCCAGGTATTTGTAGTTGTCCAGGTTTACAGTCTAACCAGTCCTAGGTCCATTTTGTAGTTGATCCAGGTTTGCAGGTGAATGACCAGACACCCAGAGTCTTTTGTAGTTGTCCAGGTTTACAGTCTATCCAGACAGGTATTTATAGTTTTCCAGGTTTACAGTCTAACCAGACACCCAGGTATTTATAGTTTTCCAGGTTTACAGTCTTGAACCAGAGACCCAACCACGACACGACAGGGTTGATACACAAACACCCAGGTATTTATAGTTGTCCAGGTTTACAGTCTAATCAGAAAAGGACCCAGGTGGGAATTTAAATGATTGATTAGGGGAATAGGAACAGTCTGGGAGCAGAACGGAACGATAGAGGTATTTATAGTTGTCCAGGTTTACAGTCTAACCAGACACCCAGGTATTTGAACAGTTGGAAAGGTTGACAAGACAATCCAAACATGACAGGAGATTTAATGTGAGTCTGGTCCAGAGTTTACAGTCTAACCAGACACCTAGGTATTTATAGTTTTCCAGGTTTACAGTCTAACCAGACACCTAGGTCTTTATAGTTTTCCAGTTTTACAGTCTAACCAGACACCCAGGTCTTTATAGTTGTCCAGGTTTACAGTCTAACCAGACACCTAGGTATTTATAGATGTCCAGGTTTACAGTCTAACCAGACACCCAGGTATTTGTAGTTGTCCAGGTTTACAGTCTAACCAGACACCTAGGTATTTATAGGTGTCCAGGTTTACAGTCTAACCAGACACCTAGGTCTTTATAGTTTTCCAGGTTTACAGTATAACCAGACACCCAGGTATTTGTAGTTGTCCAGGTTTACAGTCTAACCAGACACCCAGGTATTTGTAGTTTTCCAGGTTTACAGTCTAACCAGACACCTAGGTCTTTATAGTTTTCCAGGTTTACAGTCTAACCAGACACCCAGGTATTTGTAGTTGTCCAGGTTTACAGTCTAACCAGACACCCAGGTATTTATAGTTGTCCAGGTTTACAGTCTAACCAGACACCCAGGTATTTGTAGTTGTCCAGGTTTACAGTCTAACCAGACACCTAGGTCTTTATAGTTTTCCAGGTTTACAGTCTAACCAGACACCCAGGTATTTGTAGTTGTCCAGGTTTACAGTCTAACCAGACACCCAGGTATTTGTAGTTGTCCAGGTTTACAGTCTAACCAGACACCCAGGTATTTGTATACCCGTTCTGTTATAATCTCCACCCGGCACAGCCAGAAGAGGACTGGCCACCCCACATATGCTCTCTCTAATTCTCTCTTTCTTTCTCTCTCTCGGAGGACCTGAGCCCTAGGACCGTGCCCCAGGACTACCTGACATGATGGCTCCTTGCTGTCCCCAGTCCACCTGACTGTGCTGCTGCTCCAGTTTCAACTGTTCTGCCTTATTATTATTTGACCATGCTGGTCATTTATGAACATTTGAACATCTTGGTCATGTTCTGTTATAATCTCTACCCGGCACAGCCAGAAGAGGACTGGCCACCCCACATAGCCCGGTTCCTCTCTAGGTTTCTTCCTAGGTTTTGGCCTTTCTAGGGAGTTTTTCCTAGCCACCGTGCTTTTACACCTGCATTGTTTGCTGTTTGGGGTTTTAGGCTGGGTTTCTGTACAGCACTTTGAGATATCAGCTGATGTACGAAGGGCTATATAAATAAATTTGATTTGATTTGATTTGTAGTTGTCCAGGTTTACAGTCTAACCAGACACCTAGGTATTTATAGTTGTCCAGGTTTACAGTCTAACCAGACACCCAGGTATTTGTAGTTGTCCAGGTTTACAGTCTAACCAGACACCCAGATATTTGTAGTTGTCCAGGTTTACAGGTGTACAGGTTTCTGTTTACAACCCAGCACAACAGACCTTCATTAGCTTAATCGGTTGTTTTAGAGCTGTGCTGGAACAAAAACACGTGCACAATGTAGCTCTCTAGGACCAGAACTGTTCTAGTGGTTTCTCTACAGTCCAATGTGTAACCATGACCACCAGGTGGCGATATGGAGCCTGCTCTGCACTTGACTCCACTTCAGTCAATAACAGCATTATCCAATCCACAATCCACCAGCTCATAGCTACCTCTGATAGACTAGAGTGGGTTAATGGTTATTCACTTAACACCTCCATTTGACACAAAAAGCCTTTATTCTGTTGAGATGGGATATGAAGTGTATAGGAGGAGGGTTGCTGCTGAGTGTCTGATGATGGGTATTAAACTGCATTAACAGGATGGATACGTCTCAGATGGCACCTCATTCCCTATGTAGTGCACCACTTTTGACAATTGCCCAGGCTCTGGTCAAAAGAAGTGCCCTATAAAGGGGATAGGGTGCCATTTAACTTGGACACAGACTACAGTGCATTCAGAAAGTATTCAGACCCCTTGACTTTTTCCACATTTTGTTACGTTCCAGCCGTATTCTAAAATTGATTAAATCGTTTCCCCCCCTCATCAATCTAGACACAATACCCCAAAATGACAAAGCAAAAAACGGAAATATCAAATTTACATAAGTATTCAGATCCTTTACGCAGTACTTTGTTGAAACACATTTGGCAGCGATTACAGCCTCCAGTCTTTTGGGGTATGTATTTGGGGAGTTTCTCCCATTCCTCTCTACAGATCCTCTTAAGCGCTGTTAGGTTGGATGGGGAGCGTTGCTGCACAGATATTTTCAGGTCTCTCCAGAGTCTCCCAGTCCCTGCCGCTGAAAAACATCCCCACAGCATGATGCTGCCACCACCATGCTTCACCGTAGGGATGGTTCCAGGTTTCCTCCAGACGTGATGCTTGGCATTCAGGCCAAATAGTTCAATCTTGGTTTCATTAGACCAGAGAATCTTGTTTCTCGTTGTCTGAGAATCCTTTAGGTGCCTTTTGGCAAACTCCAAGCTGACTTTCATGTGACTTTTACTAAGGAGTGGCTTCTGTCTGGCCACTCTACCATAATGACCTGTTCGGTAGAATGCTGCAGAGATGGTTGTCCTTCTGGAATGTTATCCCATCTCCACAGAGGAGCTCTGTCAGAGTGAACATCGGGTTCTTGGTCACCTCCCTGACCAAGGCCCTTCTCCCCAGATTGCTCAGTTTGGCTGGGTGGCCAGCTCTAGGAAGAGTCTTGGTGGTTCCAAACTTCTTCCATTTAAGAATGATGCAGGCCACTGTGTTCTTGGGGACCTTCAATGCTGCATAAATTTTTGTTAGCCTTCCCCAGATCTGTGCCTTGAAACAATCCTGTCTCAGAGCTCTACGGACAATTCTTTCAACCTCATGGCTTGGTTTTTGCTCTGACATGCACTGTCAACTGTGGGACCTTATATAGACAGGTGTGTGCCTTTCCAAATCATGTCCAATCAATTGAATTTACCACAGGTGGACTTCAATCAAATTATAGAAACATATCAAGGATGATCAATGAAAACAGGATGCAGCTGAGCTCAATTTGGAATCTCATAGCAAACGGTCTGAATACTTAAAAATAAATCAAATAAAATAATTTGAAAATAAATCTAAAAACTATTTTAATTTTGTCATCACAGGGTATTGTGTGTAGATTGCGAGGAAATATATATATTTTATAAATTTTAGAATATGTCTTTTCCGTAACAAAATGTGGAAAAATTGAAAGGGTCTGAATACTTCCCGAATGGCACTATGTGGATCTAACTGGATAACTGTAGATAACTAATGTGTTGGTTGTTTTTAACAGAAAGTCATTATGTTTAAGTGTTGGTTGTTTTTAACAGAAAGTCATTATGTTTAAGTGTTGTTTTTTTTTAAACAGAAAGTCATTATGTTTCAGTGTTGGTTGTTTTTAACAGAAAGTCATTATGTTTAAGTAGTGGTTGTTTTTAACCCTTGCTGTTCCAGAGATCTGAGTAACAACAGAATCAGCTCCCTGTCTGACTCCTCCTTCTCCAATATGAGCCAACTCACCACCCTGTGAGTCTTACACACACACACACACACACACACACACACACACACACACACACACACACACACACACACACACACACACACACACACACACACACACACACACACACACACACACACACACACACACACACACACACACACACACACACAAAAACAAACACACAATAATTAATCAGAAGACAATTATCTGAAGAACAAAAAAGGTTAAACAACAATATATGTTTTCTATTGAAAATACTTCTCCTCATGTTCATCATCCTCACACTGTATCTAGACTAGTGTACTGTCATAGAATGTTATATTAGAACTGTAGAATGTTCATCATCCTCACACTGTATCTAGACTAGTGTACTGTCATAGAATGTTATATTAGAACTGTAGAATGTTAATCATCCTCACACTGTATCTAGACTAGTGTACTGTCATAGAATGTTATATTAGAACTGTAGAATGTTCATCATCCTCACACTGTATCTAGACTAGTGTACTGTCATAGAATGTTATATTAGAACTGTAGAATGTTCATCATCCTCACACTGTATCTAGACTAGTGTACTGTCATAGAATGTTATATTAGAACTGTAGAATGTTCATCATCCTCACACTGTATCTAGACTAGTGTACTGTCATAGAATGTTATATTAGAACTGTAGAATGTTCATGATCCTCACACTGTATCTAGACTAGTGTACTGTCATAGAATGTTATATTAGAACTGTAGAATGTTCATCATCCTCACACTGTATCCAGACTAGTGTACTGTCATAGAATGTTATATTAGAACTGTAGAATGTTCATAATCCTCACACTGTATCTAGACTAGTGTACTGTCATAGAATGTTATATTAGAACTGTAGAATGTTCATAATCCTCACACTGTATCTAGACTAGTGTATCTAGACTAGTGTACTGTCATAGAATGTTATAATAGAACTGTAGAATGTTCATAATCCTCACACTGTATCTAGACTAGTGTATCTAGACTAGTGTACTGTCATAGAATGTTATATTAGAACTGTAGAATGTTCATCATCCTCACACTGTATCTAGACTAGTGTACTGTCATAGAATGTTATATTAGAACTGTAGAATGTTCATAATCCTCACACTATATCTAGACTAGTGTACTGTCATAGAATGTTATATTAGAACTGTAGAATGTTCATAATCCTCACACTGTATCTAGACTAGTGTACTGTCATAGAATGTTATATTAGAACTGTAGAATGTTCATAATCCTCACACTATATCTAGACTAGTGTACTGTCATAGAATGTTATATTAGAACTGTAGAATGTTCATCCTCACACTGTATCTAGACTAGTGTACTGTCATAGAATGTTATATTAGAACTGTAGAATGTTCATCCTCACACTGTATCTAGACTAGTGTACTGTCATAGAATGTTATATTAGAACTGTAGAATGTTCATCATCCTCACACTGTATCTAGACTAGTGTACTGTCATAGAATGTTATATTAGAACTGTAGAATGTTCATAATCCTCACACTGTATCTAGACTAGTGTACTGTCATAGAATGTTATATTAGAACTGTAGAATGTTCATAATCCTCACACTGTATCTAGACTAGTGTACTGTCATAGAATGTTATATTAGAACTGTAGAATGTTCATCATCCTCACACTGTATCTAGACTAGTGTACTGTCATAGAATGTTATATTAGAACTGTAGAATGTTCATAATCCTCACACTGTATCTAGACTAGTGTACTGTCATAGAATGTTATATTAGAACTGTAGAATGTTCATAATCCTCACACTGTATCTAGACTAGTGTACTGTCATAGAATGTTATATTAGAACTGTAGAATGTTCATAATCCTCACACTGTATCTAGACTAGTGTACTGTCATAGAATGTTATATTAGAACTGTAGAATGTTCATAATCCTCACACTGTATCTAGACTAGTGTATCTAGACTAGTGTACTGTCATAGAATGTTATAATAGAACTGTAGAATGTTCATCATCCTCACACTGTATCTAGACTAGTGTACTGTCATAGAATGTTATATTAGAACTGTAGAATGTTCATCATCCTCACACTGTATCTAGACTAGTGTACTGTCATAGAATGTTATATTAGAACTGTAGAATGTTCATCATCCTCACACTGTATCTAGACTAGTGTACTGTCATAGAATGTTATATTAGAACTGTAGAATGTTCATCATCCTCACACTGTATCTAGACTAGTGTACTGTCATAGAATGTTATATTAGAACTGTAGAATGTTCATAATCCTCGCACTGTATCTAGACTAGTGTACTGTCATAGAATGTTATATTAGAACTGTAGAATGTTCATAATCCTCATCTAGACTGTATCTAGACTAGTGTATCTAGACTAGTGTACTGTCATAGAATGTTATATTAGAACTGTAGAATGTTCATCCTCACACTGTATCTAGACTAGTGTACTGTCATAGAATGTTATATTAGAACTGTAGAATGTTCATAATCCTCACACTGTATCTAGACTAGTGTACTGTCATAGAATGTTATATTAGAACTGTAGAATGTTCATAATCCTCACACTGTATCTAGACTAGTGTACTGTCATAGAATGTTATATTAGAACTGTAGAATGTTCATAATCCTCACACTGTATCTAGACTAGTGTACTGTCATAGAATGTTATATTAGAACTGTAGAATGTTCATAATCCTCACACTGTATCTAGACTAGTGTACTGTCATAGAATGTTATATTAGAACTGTAGAATGTTCATAATCCTCACACTGTATCTAGACTAGTGTATCTAGACTAGTGTACTGTCATAGAATGTTATAATAGAACTGTAGAATGTTCATCATCCTCACACTGTATCTAGACTAGTGTACTGTCATAGAATGTTATATTAGAACTGTAGAATGTTCATCATCCTCACACTGTATCTAGACTAGTGTACTGTCATAGAATGTTATATTAGAACTGTAGAATGTTCATCATCCTCACACTGTATCTAGACTAGTGTACTGTCATAGAATGTTATATTAGAACTGTAGAATGTTCATCATCCTCACACTGTATCTAGACTAGTGTACTGTCATAGAATGTTATATTAGAACTGTAGAATGTTCATAATCCTCGCACTGTATCTAGACTAGTGTACTGTCATAGAATGTTATATTAGAACTGTAGAATGTTCATAATCCTCACACTGTATCTAGACTAGTGTATCTAGACTAGTGTACTGTCATAGAATGTTATAATAGAACTGTAGAATGTTCATCCTCACACTGTATCTAGACTAGTGTACTGTCATAGAATGTTATATTAGAACTGTAGAATGTTCATAATCCTCACACTATATCTAGACTAGTGTACTGTCATAGAATGTTATATTAGAACTGTAGAATGTTCATAATCCTCACACTGTATCTAGACTAGTGTACTGTCATAGAATGTTATATTAGAACTGTAGAATGTTCATAATCCTCACACTATATCTAGACTAGTGTACTGTCATAGAATGTTATATTAGAACTGTAGAATGTTCATCCTCACACTGTATCTAGACTAGTGTACTGTCATAGAATGTTATATTAGAACTGTAGAATGTTCATCCTCACACTGTATCTAGACTAGTGTACTGTCATAGAATGTTATATTAGAACTGTAGAATGTTCATCCTAACACTGTATCTAGACTAGTGTACTGTCATAGAATGTTATATTAGAACTGTAGAATGTTCATCATCCTCACACTGTATCTAGACTAGTGTACTGTCATAGAATGTTATAATAGAACTGTAGAATGTTCATCCTCACACTGTATCTAGACTAGTGTACTGTCATAGAATGTTATAATAGAACTGTAGAATGTTCATCCTCACACTGTATCTAGACTAGTGTACTGTCATAGAATGTTATTTTAGAACTGTAGAATGTTCATCATCCTCACACTGTATCTAGACTAGTGTACTGTCATATAATGTTATTTTAGAACTGTAGAATGTTCATCCTCACACTGTATCTAGACTAGTGTACTGTCATAGAATGTTATATTAGAAGTGTAGAATGTTCATCATGTAATAAGTGTCTCTGTGTGTTCTTCTCCTGACTGTGTTCTTGTGTTCCAGCATCCTGAGTTACAACTCTCTACGCTGCATCCCTCCTCTGGCCCTGGCTGGACTACGCTCTCTCAGACTACTGTAAGGGCTAAACCCCCCCGCTCTCTCAGACTACTGTAAGGGCCGAACCCCCCCGCTCTCTCAGACTACTGTAAGGGCCGAACCCCCCCGCTCTCTCAGACTACTGTAAGGGCCGAACCCCCCCGCTCTCTCAGACTACTGTAAGGGCTAAACCCCCCCGCTCTCTCAGACTACTGTAAGGGCTAAACCCCCCGCTCTCTCAGACTACTGTAAGGGCTAAACCCCCCGCTCTCTCAGACTACTGTAAGGGCTAAACCCCCCCCCCGCTCTCTCAGACTACTGTAAGGGCTCAGAACCCCCGCTCTCTCAGACTACTGTAAGGGCCGAACCCCCCGCTCTCTCAGACTACTGTAAGGGCCGAAGGGCCGAACCCCCCGCTCTCCCCCGCTCTCTCACACGCACACACACACACACTTCACACACGCATACTACACACACACGCACATACACACACGCAGAGCCTTAATAATAACATGTTTTGTGTTTCTCTGTCCCAGATCTCTTCATGGTAACGACATCTCTGAACTACTGGAGGGGATCTTCAGTGATGTGGCCTCCCTGTCTCACCTGTGAGTGTGTGTTTCCTGTGTGTATTTGTCCCGTGTGTGTGCACATTATCCCACTCAGCACGCTTAGCAGTGACCGCCTGCACCCTCTCCTATCTGTGTCAGAGTCAAGTGCTTTCCCATTCAGAGGGCATGGTATTGGATTGGCAATAAAGACACGCATGACTGAGTGTGTGTGTGTGTGTGTGTGTGTGTGTGTGTGTGTGTGTGTGTGTGTGTGTGTGTGTGTGTGTGTGTGTGTGTGTGTGTGTGTGTGTGTGTGTGTGTGTGTGTGTGTGTGTGTGTGTGTGTGTGTGTGTGTGTGTGTGTGTGTGTGTGTGTGTGTTCGAGGAAGCGTGACCTGTCTGGGACAAGCTAAAAGGGTCGTAGTGAAGGATTGATGGAGGAGAGAAAGGGAGGGAGGGATCGTGTCACTACAGAGGTCCATGTCTGTTGACCTTGTGTTGAGAGTAAAGAGAGAAACAGGGGATACAGCAGGTTAGCCTGGGTTATTAATGTAATACTCTACCTCACATACTAACACATCTGGTTCCATTGATGTACTATAACATGTGGTGGCACAGAGGTTCCCAGACATTCAACATCACTGAATAGAAACATTTAGTTTTTTTTGATACAGATCCTTTCAGGGGTTAATTATAGTGTTGCATGTGGAGGAACTGCCCCCAGAACAGGTTGCTATCCAATGACAACTTTCAACAGAAATGCTCTGATTCCCTTCCTATTCAGTCTCTCATGTTAAAGTGATGGAACTTAAAGGTGCACTATGCAGAAATTGCTTTTATATTTCCTGGTTCTTAGACTTGCTTTCAATTAGAATGGCCAAAAAGTTACATATTGCAGCTTTAACTGTATTTGAGGCAAGACGACCCCCTCTTGTGGTAGTTGAAAGTATTACACCACATTCAGAGCATGCCTGTACTTGTCTACCTGACTTTCATCTGAATTGGCTGTCAGTCTAATTGATTAATTTAGCGACTGACCTTAATCCTTCCACCCGGATCTTTGACCTCTAACCCCCAGGGCAATCGGTGCCAACCCCCTTTACTGTGACTGTCATCTGCGCTGGCTGTCTGACTGGGTGAAGAGTGGGTACAAGGAGCCTGGCATCGCCCGCTGTGCCGGACCAATGGGCATGGAGGGAAAACTGCTGCTCACCACACCTGAGACCAAGTTTGAATGTCTGGGTAAGGGTGGGAGAGGAGGAGGAGGGAGGGAAGGGAGAGGAGGGAGAGAGGGAAGGGAGAGGAGGGAGAGAGGGAAGGGAGAGGAGGGAGAGAGGGAAGGGAGAGGAGGGAGAGAGGGAAGGGAGAGGAGGGAGGGGGGCTGACTTTTGTAAGGTGAAGAGGAGGGGATGGAAGAGAGAGAGATGTGTAAAAGAAGGGATAGAAGATGGCGATAGAATGGGTGAGAAAATAGAAAGGTACAGGAGGAGGAATGGAAAGAAAACCCAATAATGAGAGTCAATAGAAAGAGGAGTGAAAGGTAATCTCTTCTTATTTTCATTGGACCCCAGAAAGATGGAACCAGCTAGTAGGGACCCCAGAAAGATGGAACTAGCTAGTAGGGACCCCAGAAAGATGGAGCCAGCTAGTAGGGACCCCAGAAAGATGGAGCCAGCTAGTAGGGACCCCAGAAAGATGGAGCCAGCTAGTAGAGACCCCAGAAAGATGGCGTCAGCTAGTAGGGACCCCAGAAAGATGGAGCCAGCTAGTAGGGACCCCAGAAAGATGGAGCCAGCTAGTAGGGACCCCAGAAAGATGGAGCCAGCTAGTAGGGACCCCAGAAAGATGGAACCAGCTAGTAGGGACCCCAGAAAGATGGAACCAGCTAGTAGGGACCCCAGAAAGATGGCATCAGCTAGTAGGGATCCCAGAAAGATGTTGTCAGCTAGTAGGGACCCCAGAAAGATGGAACCCGCTAGTAGTGACCCCAGAAAGATGGAACCAGCTAGTAGGGACCCCAGAAAGATGGCATCAGCTAGTAGGGACCCCAGAAAGATGTTGTCAGCTAGTAGGGACCCCAGAAAGATGGAACCAGCTAGTAGGGACCCCAGAAAGATGGAACCAGCTAGTAGGGACCCCAGAAAGATGGCATCAGCTAGTAGGGACCCCAGAAAGATGTTGTCAGCTAGTAGGGACCCCAGAAAGATGGAACCAGCTAGTAGGGACCCCAGAAAGATGGAACCAGCTAGTAGGGACCCCAGTCAAATTCCAATTGTTCTTCTCTCCGTCCCCAGGTCCAGTGGAGACGTCTGTCCAGGCTAAGTGTAGTCCGTGTGTGTCTGGGCCCTGTCAGAACCACGGTGTGTGTCAGTCTGACCCTGTAGAACTCTACACATGTGTGTGTGCACCCGGCTTCACGGTAAGAACCCACCACTGTCCCCAATCATAGCAGAATAAAATGTATTGTTATAGTAGAGAATACCCTATTGAATATAGTAATAAAATGTATTGTTATAGTAGAGAATACCCTACTGAATATAGTAATAAAATGTATTGTTATAGTAGAGAATACCCTATTGAATATAGTAATAAAATGTATTGTTATAGTAGAGAATACCCTACTGAATATATTATTGAAATATATTATTATAGTAGAGAATACCCTATTGAAAATAGTATTCAAATATATTATTATAGTAGAGAATACCCTATTGAAAATAGTAATGTATATAATCCACAGATATAATGAATATGTGTGTGTTTTACAGGGTAAATACTGTGAGACTCCAGTGGATGTGTGTGCCAGTAACCCATGCACAAATGGAGGAACCTGCATCAGTGACGAACAGACAAGGAGATTCAGGTAGCACATATACACACACACACACACACTGGGCCCACACTACACACACACATATACAAACACACACTGGGCCCACACTACACACACACATATACAAACACACACTGGGCCCACACTACACACACACATATACAAACACACACTGGGCCCACACTACACAGACACATATACAAACACACACTGGGCCCACACTACACAGACACATATACAAACACACACTGGGCCCACACTACACACACACATATACAAACACACACTGGGCCCACACTACACACACACATATACAAACACACACTGGGCCCACACTACACACACACATATACAAACACACACTGGGCCCACACTACACACACACATATACAAACACACACTGGGCCCACACTACACAGACACATATACAAACACACACTGGGCCCACACTACACACACACATATACAAACACACACTGGGCCCACACTACACACACACATATACAAACACACACTGGGCCCACACTACACACACACATATACAAACACACACTGGGCCCAAACTACACACACACATATACAAACACACACTGGGCCCACACTACACACACACATATACAAACACACACTGGGCCCACACTACACACACACATATACAAACACACACTGGGCCCATACTACACACACACATATACAAACACACACTGGGCCCACACTACACACACACATATACAAACACACACTGGGCCCACACTATACACACACATATACAAACACACACTGGGCCCACACTATACACACACATAAACACACACTGGGCCCACACTATACACACACATAAACACACCCATATACACACACACATAAACACACCCATATACACACACACACACACAAGGGCACAACTTTCGCTACGGACGGTGAGAACATTCTGTAAATTGCATCCCCCCCCCCTCTCTGTATTTAAACTAAATACAGAGGCAACGGTGTGCTTTAGAACCATGCGGATGCCTCCTAGTGGTCATGTAGGCTGTTTGGAATGTTCATCTGACTGGATAATTATCATTTTTTAAATGATGTTCTAAAACCAAAGTTGCGCCCCTACACACACACACACACACATACATAAACACACACTGACCAGTCTTTCCCCTCTCTAGTTGTTCATGCCTGGTGGGTTTCCATGGATCGTTCTGTGAGGTGGATGTAGATGACTGTGAGGACCACGGATGTGAGAATGGTGCAACCTGTGTGGACGGAGTAGGCAACTACACCTGCTTCTGTCCTCCCTTCTACATTGGTATGATATGTTCCATGGAGATTCTAAAGACATTCTCTCTAAACATTCTAAAGACATTATCTCTAAACATTCTCTCTAAACATTCTAAAGACATTCTCTCTAGACATTTTCTCTAGACATTTTCTCTAGACATTCTCTCTAAACATTCTAAAGACATTTTCTCTAGACATTGTCTCTAAACATTCTAAAGACATTTTCTCTAGACATTCTCTCTAGACATTCTAAAGCATTCTCTCTAGACATTCTAAAGACATTCTCTCTAGACATTCTAAAGACATTCTCTCTAGACATTCTCTCTAGACATTCTAAAGACATTCTCTCTAGACATTCTAAAGACATTCTCTCCAGGCATTCTCTCTAGACATTCTAAAGACATTTTCTCTAGGCATTCTCTCTAGACATTCTATCTAGACATTCTAAAGCATTCTCTCTAGACATTCTAAAGACATTCTCTCTAGACATTTTAAAGACATTCTCTCCAGGCATTCTCTCTAGACATTCTAAAGACATTTTCTCTAGGCATTCTCTCTAGACATTCTCTCTAGACATTCTAAAGCATTCTCTCTAGACATTCTAAAGACATTCTCTCTAGACATTTTAAAGACATTCTCTCCAGGCATTCTCTCTAGACATTCTAAAGACATTTTCTCTAGGCATTCTCTCTAGACATTCTCTCTAGACATTCTAAAGCATTCTCTCTAGACATTCTAAAGACATTCTCTCTAGACATTCTAAAGACATTCTCTCTAGACATTCTAAAGACATTCTCTCTAGACATTGTAAAGACATTCTCTCCAGGCATTCTCTCTAGACATTCTAAAGACATTCTCTCTAAACATTCTAAAGATATTCTCTCTAGACATTCTAAAGATATTCTCTCTAGACATTCTAAAGACATTCTCTCTAGACATTCTAAAGACATTCTCTCTAGACATATTAAATACATTCTCTCCAGGCATTCTCTCTAGACATTCTAAAGACATTCTCTCTAAACATTTGAAAAACATTCTCTCTAGACATTCTCTCTTGACATTCTCTCTAGACATTCTAAAGACATTCTCTCTAGACATTCTAAAGACATTCTCTGTAGACATTTTAAAAACATTCTCTCTAGGCATTCTCTCTAGACATTCTAAAGACATTCTCTCTAGACATTCTAAAGACATTCTCTCTAGACATTTTAAAGACATTCTCTCTAGACATTTTAAAGACATTCTCTCTAGACAAATCAAATCAAATGTATTTATATAGCCCTTCGTACATCAGCTGATATCTCAAAGTGCTGTACAGAAACCCAGCCTAAAACCCCAAACAGAAAGCAAGGCAGGTGTAGAAGCACGGAAGACAATCTCTCTAGACAATTTAAAGACATTCTCTCTAGACATTCTATAGACATTCTCTCAGGACATTCTATAGACATTCTCTCATGACATTCTATAGACATTCTCTCAGGACATTCTATAGACATTCTCTCAGGACATTCTATAGACATTCTCTCAGGACATTCTATAGACATTCTCTCAGGACATTCTATAGACATTCTCTCAGGACATTCTATAGACATTCTCTCAGGACATTCTATAGACATTCTCTCAGGACATTCTATAGACATTCTCTCAGGACATTCTATAGACATTCTCTCAGGACATTCTATAGACATTCTCTCAGGACATTCTATAGACATTCTCTCAGGACATTCTATAGACATTCTCTCAGGACATTCTATAGACATTCTCTCTAGACATGTTATAGACATTTTCTCAGGACATTCTTTAGACATTCCCTCTAGACATGTTATAGACATTCTCTCAGGACATTCTATAGACATTCTCTCTAGACATGTTATAGACATTTTCTCAGGACATTCTTTAGACATTCCCTCAGGACATTCTATAGACATTCTCTCAGGACATTCTATAGACATTCTCTCAGGACATTCTATAGACATTCTCTCTAGACATGTTATAGACATTCTCTCAGGACATTCTATAGACATTATCTCAGGACATTCTATAGACATTCTCTCACGACATTCTATAGACATTCTCTCAGGACATTCTATAGACATTCTCTCAGGACATTCTATAGACATTCTCTCTAGACATGTTATAGACATTCTCTCAGGACATTCTATAGACATTCTCTCAGGACATTCTATAGACATTCTCTCTAGACATGTTATAGACATTGTCTCAGGACATTCTTTAGACATTCCCTCAGGACATTCTATAGACATTCTCTCAGGACATTCTATAGACATTCTCTCTAGACATGTTATAGACATTCTCTCAGGACATTCTATAGACATTCTCTCAGGACATTCTATAGACATTCTCTCAGGATATTCTATAGACATTCTCTCAGGACATTCTATAGACATTCTCTCTAGACATGTTATAGACATTCTCTCAGGATATTCTATAGACATTATCTCAGGATATTCTATAGACATTCTCTCAGGATATTCTATAGACATTCTCTCAGGATATTCTATAGACATTCTCTCAGGATATTCTATAGACATTCTCTCAGGATATTCTATAGACATTCTCTCAGGATATTCTATAGACATTCTCTCAGGATATTCTATAGACATTCTCTCAGGATATTCTATAGACATACTCTCAGGATATTCTATAGACATTATCTCAGGATATTCTATAGACATTCTCTCAGGACATTCTATAGACATACTCTCAGGATATTCTATAGACATTCTCTCAGGATATTCTATAGACATACTCTCAGGATATTCTATAGACATTATCTCAGGATATTCTATAGACATTCTCTCAGGATATTCTATAGACATTCTCTCAGGATATTCTATAGACATTCTCTCAGGACATTCTATAGACATTCTCTCAGGACATTCTATAGACATTCTCTCAGGACATTCTATAGACATACTCTCAGGATATTCTATAGACATTCTCTCAGGACATTCTATAGACATTCTCTCTAGACATGTTATAGACATTCTCTCAGGATATTCTATAGACATTATCTCAGGACATTCTATAGACATTCTCTCAGGACATTCTATAGACATTCTCTCTAGACATGTTATAGACATTCTCTCAGGATATTCTATAGACATTATCTCAGGACATTCTATAGACATTCTCTCAGGACATTCTATAGACATTCTCTCTAGACATGTTATAGACATTCTCTCAGGACATTCTATAGACATTCTCTCAGGACATTCTATAGACATTCTCTCTAGACATGTTATAGACATTTTCTCAGGACATTCTTTAGACATTCCCTCAGGACATTCTATAGACATTCTCTCAGGACATTCTATAGACATTCTCTCAGGACATTCTATAGACATTCTCTCAGGACATTCTATAGACATTCTCTCTAGACATGTTATAGACATTCTCTCAGGACATTCTATAGACATTCTCTCAGGATATTCTATAGACATTCTCTCAGGACATTCTATAGACATTATCTCAGGATATTCTATAGACATTCTCTCAGGATATTCTATAGACATTCTCTCAGGATATTCTATAGACATTCTCTCAGGATATTCTATAGACATTCTCTCAGGACATTCTATAGACATTCTCTCAGGACATTCTATAGACATTCTCTCAGGATATTCTATAGACATTCTCTCAGGATATTCTATAGACATTCTCTCAGGATATTCTATAGACATTCTCTCAGGATATTCTATAGACATTCTCTCAGGATATTCTATAGACATTCTCTCAGGATATTCTATAGACATTCTCTCAGGATATTCTATAGACATTCTCTCAGGATATTCTATAGACATTCTCTCAGGATATTCTATAGACATTCTCTCAGGATATTCTATAGACATTCTCTCAGGATATTCTATAGACATTCTCTCAGGATATTCTATAGACATTCTCTCAGGATATTCTATAGACATACTCTCAGGACATTCTATAGACATTCTCTCAGGACATTCTATAGACATTCTCTCAGGATATTCTATAGACATTTCTCAGGACATTCTTTAGACATTCTCTCAGGACATTCTATAGACATTCTCTCTAGACATGTTATAGACATTCTCTCAGGATATTCTATAGACATTCTCTCAGGACATTCTATAGACATTCTCTCAGGACATTCTATAGACATTCTCTCAGGACATTCTTTAGACAAAACAACTGGCACATAATATATAGATGAGTAGATACATTACTTTCATAAAGATAATTTTGAATTGATAATCATTTAAAACTAAATCTCTACTCTTTCCTCTCTCTCTCTCTCTCTCTCTCTCTTCTCTCTCTCAGGGCTGTTGTGTGAGGAAGAGGAGGATGTGTGCTCTCCTGGTAGAAACCCCTGTCAGCAACACTCTACCTGCAGCAGCACCACTACAGGCCCCAGGTGACTACACACAGACGCACACACACACACACACACACACACTGGTACACATGTTCATGTTCTACATGTGTGTGTCCAGATGTGTATGTTCCCCAGGCTTCGTGGGGGGTGACTGCAGTGTGAACTATGATGAGTGTGAGGATCAGGACTGTCAGAATGGAGCGGTGTGTGTGGACCAGGTGGATGGATACACCTGCACCTGCCCTCAGGGGTACAGGTAAGACACACACACACACACACACAGGTGTAAATGTGGAAACTATTAGTGCCCTAGATGTGTCATACTAAGTTGGTCTCTCCTTATCTCAGTACTGTCGTACATAAGAGGTGGGTTCATTAAGGGTTCAGTTTGAGGGCCAACATGTTAACAATTTCAGTTGAACAATTTGAATGAACATTCCTAAATGTTACATTAGCACATTTTTGTATGGATTACTGTGGCTTTTTTTTTTTTGATTTCTATTCTTACAACATGAAATAGAAACACACACGTTCACAGCACACTACCTTCTCAGACTGGAACACAGAACAAGTGGAATGTGTTAGTTAATGTTTGCAGACTATTTCCCTTGTGGAACACCTCTCGGGACTCCAGATGTCTGCATGCTTTGCTCAGGCGTTAGGGCCAGATGTTAGTCCTTACTATGTCGCATGTTGTGGTCCGTAGTAATTCTCCCCTCCTCTTCCGCCCCCTAGTGGTGAGTTGTGTGAGGTGCCCCCTCCTCCTCCATCTCCCTGTGAGCGGGCTCGCTGTCTGAACAGCGCCCCCTGTGCGGACAGAGGCGGTATTGCGCTGTGCCAGTGTCTGCCGGGGTTCGAGGGCGTGCGTTGTGAGAAGCTGGTCAGTGTGAACTTCGTGAATAGAGATTCTTACCTACAGCTATCTGACCTGAAGAACTGGCCTCAGGCCAACATCACACTGCAGGTAACACACACACACACACACACACACACACACACACACACACACACACACACACACACACACACACACACACACACACACACACACACACACACTAGGGTGACCACATTTAAAATACCCAAATGCAGAACATCGGAATGATTATGTGGAACAGTGTAGCCTAGACATTAGGCTACACCCCCCCCACCTCCCCCCCACAGACACAAATCTCCCTCCTGCTGCACTGAGCGAGCTAACTGAAGCTCACGTAAGCCTACTCTTTTGCCTCGTGCAAGTGTTGGTGATAAATGAGAGGCCACATTTTTTTATGAAAATCTGTGAATATTTGGCCAAGGGAATATTTCTGGTTGGTCTCGGGGAAGAGTTAGGAAGGGATTCTTTTCAACAGGTTTCAGTGAAGTAGCAGCACAGATGTTGAATGAGAAACTAATGAGCATGGAGAGCCTCACAAGTTTAATGAAATGAATAACCTCATATCTGTCAGTCTAATATTTTATACTTTTGTAGCTCTTCATTAAACACACACCTTTTGTAAGTAGTTTTATGTCCTCTCCAAGTTTATCTGGAATTTAGCCTGAAAGCATTTGACAAATGTGATTGGTTGATTGGTTGATGATATAACATTTGCCCAGGTCTCGTCTTGTACTTCGCAGAATATAAGATCTCAACAATGATTGGAGAAGTGTTTAACATCACCAGCACCACGTCCTTATCATATAGTCTCTTATCCTTATCATATAGTCTCTTATCCTTATCATATAGTCTCTTATCCTTATCATATAGTCTCTTATCCTTATCCTTATCATATAGTCTCTTATCCTTATCATATAGTCATCATATAGTCTCTTATCCTTAACATATAGTCTCTTATCCTTATCGTATAGTCATCATATAGTCTCTTATCCTTAACATATAGTCTCTTATCCTTATCATATAGTCTCTTATCCTTATCATATAGTTTCTTATCCTTATCATATAGTTTCTTATCATTGTCATATAGTCTCTTATCATTATCGTATAGTCTCTTGTCCTTATCATATAGTCTCTTATCCTTATCGTATAGGCTCTTATCCTTATCGTATAGTCTCTTGTCCTTATCATATAGTCTCTTATCCTTATCGTATAGTCATCATATAGTCTCTTATCCTTATCATATAGTCTCTTATCCTTATCGTATAGTTTCTTATCCTTATCATATAGTTTCTTATCATTGTCATATAGTCTCTTATCATTATCGTATAGTCTCTTGTCCTTATCATATAGTCTCTTATCCTTATCGTATAGGCTCTTATCCTTATCGTATAGTCTCTTATCCTTATCATATAGTCTCTTATCCTTATCATATAGTCTCTTATCCTTATCGTATAGTCTCTTATCCCTATCATATAGTCTCTTATCCTTATCATAAATTCATCATATAGTCTCTTATCCTTAACATATAATCTTCATATAGTCTCTTATCCTTATCGTATAGTCTCTTATCCTTATCATATAGTCTCTTATCCTTATCATATAGTCATCATATAGTCTCTTATCGTTATCGTATAGCCATCATATAGTCTCTTATCCTTATCATATAGTCTCTTATCCTTATCATATAGTCTCTTATCCTTATCGTATGGTCATCATATAGTCTCTTATCCTTATCATGTAGTCATCATATAGTCTCTTGTCCTTATCATACAGTCATCATATATAGTCTCTTGTCCTTATCATACAGTCATCATATAGTCTCTTGTCCTTATCATATAGTCATCATATAGTCTCTTGTCCTTATCATGTAGTCATCATATAGTCTCTTGTCCTTATCATGTAGTCATCATATAGTCTCTTGTCTGTATCATGTAGTCATCATATAGTATCTTGTCCTTATCATATAGTCTCTTGTCCTTATCATATAGTCTCTTGTCTGTATCATATAGTCGTCATATAGTCTCTTATCCTTATCATATAGTCTCTTGTCTGTATCATATAGTCATATAGTCTCTTGTCTGTATCATATAGTCATCATATAGTCTCTCGTGCTTATCATATAGTCTCTTGTCTGTATCATATAGTCATCACATAGTCTCTTGTCCTTATCATATAGTCTCTTGTCCTTATCATATAGTCTCTTGTCCTTATCATATAGTATCTCGTCCTTATCATATAGTCTCTCGTGCTTATCATATAGTCTCTCGTGCTTATCATATAGTCTCTCGTCCTTATCATATAGTCTCTTGTCCTTATCATATAGTATCTCGTCCTTATCATATAGTCTCTTGTCCTTATCATATAGTCTCTCGTGCTTATCATATAGTCTCTTGTCCTTATCATATAGTATCTCGTCCTTATCATATAGTCTCTTGTCCTTATCATATAGTCTCTCGTGCTTATCATATAGTCTCTCGTCCTTATCATATAGTCTCTCGTCCTTATCATATAGTCTCTCGTCCTTATCATATAGTCTCTCGTCCTTATTCCATAGTATCTCGTCCTTATCATATAGTCTCTTGTCATTATCATATAGTCTCTCGTCCTTATCATATAGTCTCTCGTCCTTATCATATAGTCTCTCGTCCTTATCATATAGTCTCTCGTCCTTATCATATAGTCTCTTGTACTTGTACACACACACACACACACACACACACACACACACACACACACACACACACACACACACACACACACACACACACACACACACACACACACACACACACACACACACATTCTGACCTGTGTGTGTTCCCCAGGTGTCGACAGCAGAGGATAACGGTATTCTGCTGTATAATGGAGACAACAAGCCAATGGCTGTGGAGCTCCATGAGGGACATGTTCGAGTCAGCTACGACCCTGGTAGTCAGCCTGGACACACTATCTACAGGTACACACACTATCTACAGGAACACACACTATCTACAGGAACACACACTATCTACAGGTACGCACACTATCTACAGGAACACACTATCTACAGGAACGCACACTATCTACAGGAACGCACACTATCTACAGGAACGCACACTATCTACAGGAACGCACACTATCTACAGGAACGCACACTATCTACAGGAACGCACACTATCTACAGGAACGCACACTATCTACAGGAACGCACACTATCTACAGGAACGCACACTATCTACAGGAACGCACACTATCTACAGGAACGCACACTATCTACAGGAACGCACACTATCTACAGGTACACACACTATCTACAGGTACACACACTATCTACAGGTACACACACTATCTACAGGTACACACACTATCTACAGGAACACACTATCTACAGGAACACACACTATCTACAGGAACACACTATCTACAGGTACACACACTATCTACAGGAACACACTATCTACAGGAACACACTATCTACAGGTACACACACTATCTACAGGAACACACACTATCTACAGGTACACACTATCTACAGGTACACACACTATCTACAGGTACACACACTATCTACAGGTACACACACTATCTACAGGAACACACACTATCTACAGGAACACACACTATCTACAGGAACACACACTATCTACAGGAACACACACTATCTACAGGAACACACACTATCTACAGGAACACACACTATCTACAGGAACACACACTATCTACAGGAACACACACTATCTACAGGAACACACACTATCTACAGGTACACACACTATCTACAGGTACACACACTATCTACAGGTACACACACTATCTACAGGAACACACACTATCTACAGGAACACACACTATCTACAGGAACACACACTATCTACAGGAACACACACTATCTACAGGAACACACACTATCTACAGGAACACACACTATCTACAGGTACACACACTATCTACAGGTACACACACTATCTACAGGAACACACACTATCTACAGGAACACACACTATCTACAGGAACTCACACTATCTACAGGAACACACACTATCTACAGGAACACACACTATCTACAGGAACACACACTATCTACAGGAACACACACTATCTACAGGAACACACACTATCTACAGGAACACACACTATCTACAGGTACACACACTATCTACAGGAACACACACTATCTACAGGAACACACACTATCTACAGGTACACACACTATCTACAGGAACGCACACTATCTACAGGAACACACACTATCTACAGGAACACACACTATCTACAGGAACACACACTATCTACAGGAACACACACTATCTACAGGTACACACACTATCTCTACAGGAACACACACTATCTACAGGAACACACACTATCTACAGGAACACACACTATCTACAGGAACACACACTATCTACAGGTACACACACTATCTACAGGAACACACACTATCTACAGGAACACACACTATCTACAGGAACACACACTATCTACAGGAACACACACTATCTACAGGAACACACACTATCTACAGGAACACACTATCTACAGGTACACACACTATCTACAGGAACACACTATCTACAGGAACACACACTATCTACAGGAACACACACTATCTACAGGAACACACACTATCTACAGGTACACACACTATCTACAGGAACACACACTATCTACAGGTACACACACTATCTACACACTATCTACAGGAACACACACTATCTACAGGAACACACACTATCTACAGGAACACACTATCTACAGGTACACACACTATCTACAGGAACACACTATCTACAGGAACACACACTATCTACAGGAACACACACTATCTACAGGAACACACTATCTACAGGAACACACACTATCTACAGGTACACACACTATCTACAGGTTATATATATACACTACCGTTCAAAAGTTTGGGGTCTCTTAGACATTTCCTTGTTTTTGAAAGAAAAGCAAATTGTTTGTCTATTAAAATGGCAGTCTCTATGGGGGTGCCACAGGATTCAATTATTGGACCGACTCTCTTCTCTGTAAACATCAATGATGTCGCTCTTGCTGCTGGTGATTCTCTGATCCACCTCTACGCAGACGACACCATTCTGTATACTTCTGGCCCTTCTTTGGACACTGTGTTAACTAACCTCCAGATGAGCTTCAATGCCATACAACTCTCCTTCCGTGGCCTCCAATTACTCTTAAATACAAGTAAAACTACATGTATGCTCTTCAACCGATCGCTGCCTGCACCTGCCCACCCGTCCAACATCACTACTCTGGACGGTTCTGACTTAGACTATGTGGACAACTACAAATACCTAGGTTGTCTGGTTAGACTGTAAACTCTCCTTCCAGGCTCACATCAAACATCTCCAATCCAAAGTTAAATCTAGAATTGACTTCCTATTTCACAACAAAGCATCCTTCACTCATGCTGCCAAACATACCCTTGTAAAACTGACCATCCTACCGATCCTCGACTTCGGCGATGTCATTTACAAAATAGCCTCCAACATCCTACTCAATAAATTGCATGCAGTCTATCACAGTGCCATCTGTTTTGTCACCAAAGCCCCATACACTACCTACCATTCCGACCTGTACGCTCTTGTTGGCTGGCCCTCGCTTCATACTCGTCGCCAAACACTGGCTCCAGGTCATCTACAAGACCTTGCTAGGTAAAGTCCCCCCTTATCTCAGCTCGCTGGTCACCATAGCATCTCCCACCTGTAGCACACGCTCCAGCAGGTATATCTCTCTGGTCACCCCCAAAACCAATTCTTCCTTTGGCCGCCTCTCCTTCCAGTTCTCTGCTGCCAATGACTGGAATCTCTGAAACTGGAAACACTTATCTCCCTCACTATCTTTATGTACCAGCTGACAGAGCAGCTCACAGATTACTGCACCTGTACATAGCCCATCTATAATTTAGCCCAAACATCTACCACTCTCCCTACTGTATTTATTTATTTTGCTCCTTTGCACCCCATTATATCTCTACTTTGCACATTCTTCCACTGCAAATCAACCATTCCAGTGTTTTACTTGCTATATTGTATTTACTTTGCCACCATGGCCTTTTTTTTGCCTTTACCTCCCTTCTCACCTCATTTTCTCACATTGTATATAGACTTATTTTTCTACTGTATTATTGACTGTATGTTTGTTTTACTCCATGTGTAACTTTGTGTTGTTAAATGTGTCGAACTGCTTTTGCTTTATCTTGGACAGGTCGCAAATGTAAATGAGAACTTGTTCTCAACTAGTCTACCTGGTTAAAGCTGAAATAAATACATACATAAAACAATAACATCAAATTGAATAGAAATACAGTGTAGACATTGTTAATGTTGTAATTGACTCTTGTAGCTGGAAACGGCTGAGGCCCTTTATCAGCAACCATCACTCCTGTGTTCCAGTGGCACGTTGTGTTCGCTAATCCAAGTTATCATTTTAAAAGGCTAATTGATCATTGGAAAACCCTTTTGCAATTATGTTAGCACAGATGAAAACTGTTGTTCTGATTAAAGAAGCAATGAAAATGGCCTTCTTTAGACTAGTTGAGTATCTGGAGCATCAGCATGTGGGTTTGATGACAGGCTCAAAATGTCCAGAAACAAAAAACTTTCTTCTGAAACTCGTCAGACTATTCTTGTTCTGAGAAATGAAGGCCATTCCATGTGAGAAGTTCCCAAGAAACTGAAGATCTCGTACAACACTGTGTACTACTCCCTTCACAGAACAGCGCAACCTGTCTCTAACCAGAATAGAAAGAGGAGTGGGAGGCCCCGGTACACAACTGAGCAAGATGACAAGTACATTAGTGTCTAGTTTGAGAAACAGACGCCTCACAAGTCTTCAACTGGCAGCTTCATTAAATAGTACCCGCAATACACCAGTCTCAACGTCAACAGTGAAGAGGCGACTCCAGGATGCTGACCTTCTAGGCAGAGTTGCAAAGAAAAAGTCACATCTCAGACTGGCCAATAAAAATAAAAAATGAAGATGGGCAAAAGAACACAGACACTGGACAGAGGAAGACTGGAAAAAAGTGTTATGGACAGACGAATCTAAGTTTGAGGTGTTCGGATCACAAAGAAGAACATTCGTGAGATGCAGAAAAAAATGAAAAGATGCTGGAGGAGTACACACACACACACACACACACACACACACACACACACACACACACACACACACACACACACACACACACACACACACACACACACACACACACACACACACATATAACATGTTATATACACACACACACACACACACCTATAACATGTTATACACACACACACACACACACACACACACACACACACACACACACACACACACACACACATATATAACATGTTATATACACACACACACACACACACCTATAACATGTTATATACACACACACACACACACACACCTATAACATGTTATACACACACACACACACACACACACACACACACACACACACACACACACACATATATAACATGTTATATACACACACACACACCTATAACATGTTATACACACACACACACACACACACACACACACACACACACACACACACACACACACACACACACACACACACACACACACACACACACACACACACACCTATAACATGTTATATATATATATATACACACACACACACACACACACACACACACACACACACACACACACACACACACACACACACACACACACACCTATAACATGTTATACACACACACACACACACACACACAACATATTATATACACACACACATTACATACAGGTACACACACACCAATGTCATCTACATTCTATTCACAAACACTGACTATCAGAACATAATAAAATATCACCGCCACCTAACCTCTGACCTCTAATCCCTGACCTCTGGTGTTGCCGTAGTGCTGAGACGGTGAACGACGGGCGTTTCCATACGGTAGAGCTGGTGACCTTTGACAGGATGGTGAACCTGTCTGTGGACGGGGGTGCGCCCACCACTCTGGACAGTCTGGGAGGGGTCCCACCTCTGTCTGGAGAGGCACCGCTATACGTGGGGGGTAAGACACACACAACCTCAGCTGAGAGCTATGTTCAGGCCCTAACCCACCCTATTATATATTAATATTCAGGTCTCCTCTCCCTCACTCTCTTTCTCTCTCTCTCCACTCTATTCTCTACTCCCAACCTATATCCCTCCCTCCCTCCCTCCCTCCCTCCCTCCCTCCCTCCCTCCCTCCCTCCCTCCCTCCCTCCCTCCCTCCCTCCCTCCCTCCCTCCCTCCCTCCCTCCCTCCTCTCCAGGTATGCCAGAGAAGATGTCCTACTCCTCTCTGAGTCTCTTCCAGCCCCTCAACTCCTCCAGTTTCCACGGCTGCATCAGGAATCTGTACATCAACCACGAGCTGCAGGACTTCACCCAGACCACTATGAAGGTATGGTTGGAGACGGGGAGGAACATTCTGGTAACTTACCCAAAATCCCAGGTTTTCCAGAAATCCCAATTGGAATATTCCCAGAAACCTAGGTGTGAGAAGTTTAGTATTTTATATCTGAAGCTAAAAGACACATTTTCACGCTGCATTGATAAGGTTTTTTTCTAATTGTAATTGTTTGATTTGCTGAAGCCGGGGGTGGTGCCAGGATGCCAGCCCTGCAGGAAACTGTTCTGCCTCCATGGAGTGTGCCAACCAGATGGTGCCCAGGGGCCCCTCTGCCACTGCCAGCCTGACTGGGGTGGGCTACACTGCGATCAGCCAATCGGAGGAGGCCTTGTTGGGGGAGATGTTGTCCCGGCAACCGCGGCTAACCCATGCCAGGGGAATAAGTAAGTGAGACCGGAGAGTGAGTGGTAAAGGGTTGTAGTCTGTTATGGTTTATAGTGGGTCTATGTGGCTTGTTGTTATCTTGTGTTTTATCATGTTGATTTATTTTGGGGGTAACTCATTAAGTGTATGGTTTTAATTGATTGTGTTGTTCGAGTCCCAGCTTTTGTATTTTCCCCACTGTATTTTTCTAATAGCATCTTTCTCTTCCTCTCCCTCCATTTCTCACACTCCCTCCTTTACTCCTTCCCCCTCTCCCTCCATTTTTCCCTCTTTACTCCTTCCCCCTCCTTTCCCTCCCTTCCCCCCTCCTTCCCCCTCTCCCTCCCCCTCTCCCTCCATTTCTCACACTCCCTCCTTTACTCCTTCCCCCTCTCCCTCCATTTCTCACACTCCCTCCTTTACTCCTTCCCCCTCTCCCTCCCCCTCTCCCTCCATTTCTCACACTCCCTCCTTTACTCCTTCCCCCTCTCCCTCCCCCTCTCCCTCCATTTTT
This sequence comes from Oncorhynchus gorbuscha, assembly GCF_021184085.1. NCBI lineage: Eukaryota > Metazoa > Chordata > Actinopteri > Salmoniformes > Salmonidae > Oncorhynchus > Oncorhynchus gorbuscha. The sequence goes on along the minus strand of NW_025745298.1, from coordinate 480,295 downwards.
CCCTCCATTTCTCACACTCCCTCCTTTTCTCCATTTCTCCCTCCTGTTCTCCCTCGCCTTTCCTTCCATTTCTCCCTCCCCTCCCCTCCATTTCTCCCTCCCCTCCCCTCCATTTCTCCCTCCCCTCCCCTCCATTTCTCCCTCCCCCTCCCCTCCATTTCTCCCTCCCCTCCATCTCCCCCTCCATTTCTCCCTCCCCCATCTCCCCCTCCCCTCCATTTCTCCCTCCCCCATCTCCCCCTCCCCTCCATTTCTCCCTCCATCTCCCCCTCCATTTCTCCCTCCATTTCTCCCTCCATTTCTCCCTCCATTTCTCCCTCCATTTCTCCCTCCATCTCTCTCCCTCCATCTCTCCCTCCATCTCATCTCTCCTCCATCTCTCCCAGGTGTGTGAGGGGTGTGTGTGTGGTTCAGGACGTTCAGTCGTACAGGTGTGAGTGTGAGGAGGGCTGGCACGCCACCCTGTGTAATCAACAGGGGGAGCTAACAGCACCAGTAGTACCAGCAGTACCAGCAGTGCCAGAAGGACCAGCCAAGCCGTGTTCAGTGCTGCTCTGCCAACATGGCCACTGCCAGCTGACTGAGGGAGGAGCGACCTACTGTCTCTGTGACACGGGATACACCGGGGACACATGCGACACAGGTAAGGATGGAGGGAGAAGATCGGAGGAGGGGGGACAGGTACGAGAGAGAGAACCTGTGATTCAGGTTATGACCGGGGGAGAGGTGTGGAGGGAGGAGGGAGTGTGTGTTTGACAGGGAGAGACATTGGAACACTCATTGATGAGTGTTCTCTAGACGTTTAGTGGTGCCTTGTCATTCTTAAAGGGGGCTAGAGATTGTTTCGTCTTGGAAATACGATGCCCTTGCTACATTAGGCAAACAATTAGTAGGAATCCAATTTGCTTTAGACAAATGTCATTAGCTAGCAATGTTCCTATAGCAATGCTAACTTTAGCTAGCAAAAATGTGGTGATTTCCCTTCACTCTTAGCTAGCTAGCATTATACTACATTTAAAGTCAATCAGATGACATCACAATGATGACAAACAAATGAACTTTAGACATAATGTTGATAAGCGCCAACTGAGAATGTATTGAGAAGAAAGTGGTCGGACACCAGTCCTCAAGAGAACATTCAAAACAACGATACATGAATAACCACTACTGTGTTTGATCATGTCCCACTACTCAGCCTCTTTAACCTCTGTCCTCTAGTTGAATCAGCGTGTCGCGGCGAGGCGGTGCGTGACTTCCACCGGGTGCCACGTGGCCACGCCGACTGCCAGACGACGCGGCCCTTCTCCTGGGTGGAGTGTCGGGGGGGCTGCCAGGGGGGCGGGGCGGCGTGCTGCGCCCCACTGAGGGTACGGCGCCGGCGCTACACCTTCGAGTGCGACGACGGAAGTTCCTTCACACAGGACGTGGAGAAAGCAGTGGAGTGCGGCTGCAAGGAGTGTGTGTAGAGGCCTTGAGGTACTACACACACGTGGGCAGCGCAGTCAGCCGAAGAGGAGTTATTGAACACACTGTGGGAAAGTATATATATATATATATATATAAAACATGGACATTGTCTGTGTGTTGTGGACAACAGTGTTTGTAATATAGGACAGTTCTTCCCTGGCAAGGACGGCCAACCAACACGAAACCAACCAACCAACCTAATCTTCATCATCTTCATCTACCTAAAGAAAGTCAACTGTGGTCTCACATTAGTAATGTTATATTGAAAGGTCATTCTTTGGAGTTATACTGTGTTGTACACCACTTTATCCATGTGCTCAAATCATTGTAAAATGGAGGAACCTGTGTGATGCATGGCAGCCATGTTGGCAGCAGGAAAACTTCTCTGGTTTCTTCCTGTTAAATGAGAAACTGCTGCTCTCTTTTGCTAGTTTACCATTTAATCTGTGTATCTTTTCACTGGGCTGCCAGTTTGCCCTCTAGTGGCCAGTTTTATGATGAGGATGTTTGAAGGTTCAGATGGGGGAAGGGGGTGCATTTGAGAGAGCAGCTGAGGCTCTTTGGCCTACTTTAAAGAGGTGGGGGCCCTTTGGCCCACTTTAAAGAGGTGGGGGCCCTTTGGCCCACTTTAAAGAGGTGGGGGCCCTTTGGCCCACTTTAAAGAGGTGGGGGCCCTTTGGCCCACTTTAAAGAGGTGGGGGCCCTTTGGCCTACTTTAAAGAGGTGAGGGCCCTTTGGTCTACTTTAAAGAGGTGAGGGCCCTTTGGTCTACTTTAAAGAGGTGAGGGCCCTTTGGTCTACTTTAAAGAGGTGAGGGCCCTTTGGTCTACTTTAAAGAGGTGAGGGCCCTTTGGTCTACTTTAAAGAGGTGAGGGCCCTTTGGTCTACTTTATAGAGGTGAGGGCCCTTTGGTCTACTTTAAAGAGGTGAGGGCCCTTTGGTCTACTTTAAAGAGGTGGGGGCCCTTTGGCCCACTTTAAAGAACCTTTTGGAGGCTATGTGCCAGTTTGATTTTAGCCAGAATCTTCTTTAATTAACATTCGTCATGGTAATTGGTTATAATTGTATCATTGAGTAAAACCCGCCTCCTATCTCTCTCTGGTCCAATCAGTCTCCTTCTACCACGTCAGCAGTATTATGACATTCAACACAAATGGAGCTTTGATAATATTTTATTTATATTGTTGTAAAACTAAAACAGAAAGGTACATAACATTTGTTTAACATTTACATTTTTTGCTTAGATTGTTTTTATTACTTAGTGTCATGTAGCCTAATGTAGCCCTTTGATTATGATACAAAACGGAAAATACTTAACAGATTGTAATATATATCATTTCATTTGGACACAGTATTTTTATATGTTGAAATGGAAAAAGGGGTGTTTGAATCCTGGCATGGGAGAGACAACACAGGCGTTGTATTGGGTCTGTAGACTGAAGCAACATCTTGCTGTTCTTCTCTACTGCCTGATCTAAAGCTGCCAAAACCAGTCAGCCAACCTATTGTCAGTCTAATACACAGTGTCGTCACGGAGACATTAAATGACTGTGATGTCATTGTTCATATTACATGTTGTCTACCTACTTGGTGAATATAATATCATCAATGATTTGCTTCAGATTATGTGTAGTGATGTTTTATTTATTTCAATAAAAGACATGATTTTCTCTCTTCTACCGTGAACGTGTTGTCATTTTTCTCCGTGGCCTTTGACCTGGATGTGTGTGACCTTTACCCTGAACGTGTCAGTTCAGTGTTTTGTGCAGGGGAGAGAAATTGTCACGGAGTCTATGAGCTATGACAGATCTTAGGTAATCACCCCTGAAGAGAGTGATGGGGAAAGAGGGAGAATGACTGAGTGGAGGACAACCAAAGCAAATGAAAGGAGGAGGAGGGTGGGAGAGGACAGGATAGAAAGAGGGAAAGGAGAGGGGATGAGAGAAAGATCAGCCTTGTTCCCTGGCAGTGTCTCGGGGAGAGGAGAGAGAAAAAGATCAGCCTTGTTCCCTGGCAGTGTCTCGGGAAGAGGAGAGAGAGAAAGATCAGCCTTGTTCCCTGGCAGTGTCTCGGGGAGAGGAGAGAGAGTAGCCTTGTGCCCTGGCTGTGTCTCGGGGAGAGGAGAGAGAAAAAGATCAGCCTTGTGCCCTGGCTGTGTCTCGGGGAGAGGAGAGAGAGAGAGAGAGAGATCAGCCTTGTTCCCTGGCAGTGTCTCGGGGAGAGGAGAGAGAGAAAGAGCAGCCTTGTTCCCTGGCAGTGTCTCAGAGAGAGGAGAGAGAAAAAGATCAGCCTTGTTCCCTGGCAGTGTCTCGGGGAGAGGAGAGAGAGAAAGATCAGCCTTGTTCCCTGGCAGTGTCTCGGGGAGAGGAGAGAGAGTAGCCTTGTTCCCTGGCAGTGTCTCGTGGAGAGTAGAGAGCGAAAGATCAGCCTTGTTCCCTGGCAGTGTCTCGTGGAGAGTAGAGAGAGAAAGATCAGCCTTGTTCCCTGGCAGTGCCTCGCGAGAGGAGAGAGAGAAAGATCAGCCTTGTTCCCTGGCAGTGTCTCGGGGAGAGGAGAGAGAGAAAGATCAGCCTTGTTCCCTGGCAGTGTCTCGGGAGAGGAGAGAGAGAAAGATCAGCCTTGTTCCCTGGCAGTGTCTCGGGGAGAGAGAGAGAGAAAGATCAGCCTTGTTCCCTGGCAGTGTCTCGGGGAGAGGAGAGAGAGAAAGATCAGCCTTGTTCCCTGGCAGTGTCTCGGGGAGAGGAGAGAGAGAAAGAGCAGCCTTGTTCCCTGGCAGTGTCTCGGGAGAGGAGAGAGAGAAAGATCAGCCTTGTTCCCTAGCAGTGTCTCGGGAGAGGAGAGAGAGAAAGAGCAGCCTTGTTCCCTGGCAGTGTCTCAGGAGAGGAGAGAGAGAAAGATCAGCCTTGTTCCCTGGCAGTGTCTCGGGGAGAGGAGAGAGAGAGCAGCCTTGTTCCCTGGCAGTGTCTCGGGGAGAGGAGAGAGAGAAAGATCAGCCTTGTTCCCTGGCAGTGTCTCGGGGAGAGGAGAGAGAGAAAGATCAGCCTTGTTCCCTGGCAGTGTCTCGGCGAGAGGAGAGAGAGAAAGAGCAGCCTTGTTCCCTGGCAGTGTCTCAGGGAGAGGAGAGAGAGAAAGATCAGCCTTGTTCCCTGGCAGTGTCTCGGGAGAGGAGAGAGAGAAAGATCAGCCTTGTTCCCTGGCAGTGTCTCGGGAGAGGAGAGAGAGAAAGATCAGCCTTGTTCCCTGGCAGTGTCTCGGGAGAGGAGAGAGAGAAAGATCAGCCTTGTTCCCTGGCAGTGTCTCGGGAGAGGAGAGAGAGAAAGATCAGCCTTGTACCCTGGCAGTGTCTCGGGGAGAGAAGAGAGCGAGAGAGCAGCCTTGTTCCCTGGCAGTGTCTCGTGGGGCCGTAGGGTAAAACCACCCCAAACCCCAGAGTTCAGGCTGTTTAATGAAACTGTGATTTATATGGAACCTGAACCATAAACCATAATATATCCCCCTCTGTGTGATTCGTTCAGCCAGGCCCCTACCACCCCCTTTGAAAGCTCGGAGACACACACACACACACACACACGCAAAAGCATACGAACACAGGCACACACACAAACGCGTACACACACACCCTCCCCCTCGCCCCTTCACCAGCATCTGAACCCCTTCCCCCTCTCTTTAAAGAGAGATCAAATCATAACACCCCCCCCCCCCCCCAATACCAATAAAGCCCACTGACTACCATATTCAGAGAGGAAAGATCCACACACAAAACATAAAATAGTCTCTCCCTGAAAACAGGTTTTAATATCCAGTCTGCTGTATCAAGCCTGTAGTGGCTGACTACTGTCACAGCGAAAACACACATTGCCCTGCGTCCAGTGTCCAACGGACCAGTAGAGACGGTGTGTGTGATAACTATCCAGAATAGAGAAGTTGTTACACTCTGAGACTAAAGGGTTCTTCGGCTGTCCCCATAGGAGAACCCTTTGAAGAATCCATTTGGGTTTCTGTGGAAAGGGTTCTACGCAGAACACAAACGGGTTCTCCTATATGGGGAGAGCCAAAGAACCCTTTTTTGGTTCTAGATCCAGCCTTTTGTTTCTGAGTGTTGATACCGCAGCGTTGGACGGCAGTATATCACCACACCTCTCTGATGAACTACTAGAGTATAGTGAACTTGGGAACACAATGAAAAATACCCAATTGATATAGTTTGAACTAAGCATAGTCTATCTTGATCTGGGAGCTCTGCAGCAGATCAACACATATTGTATTACTTATGTAGTCATACAGCCACGGGTATCTTATATATGGGCCCAAAGGGCTCTGGTCAACAGTAGTGCCCTATATAGGGAATAGGGCTCTGGTCAACAGTAGTGCCCTATATAGGGAATATGGCTCTGGTCAACAGTAGTGCCCTATATAGGGAATATGGCTCTGGTCAACAGTAGTGCCCTATATAGGGAATATGGCTCTGGTCAACAGTAGTGCCCTATATAGGGAATAGGGCTCTGGTCAACAGTAGTGCCCTATATAGGGAATAGGGCTCTGGTCAACAGTAGTGCCCTATATAGGGAATAGGGCTCTGGTCAACAGTAGTGCCCTATATAGGGAATAGGGCTCTGGTCAACAGTAGTGCCCTATATAGGGAATAGGGCTCTGGTCAACAGTAGTGCCCTATATAGGGAATAGGGCTCTGGTCAACAGTAGTGCCCTATATAGGGAATAGGGCTCTGGTCAACAGTAGTGCCCTATATAGGGAATAGGGCTCTGGTCAACAGTAGTGCCCTATATAGGGAATAGGGCTCTGGTCAACAGTAGTGCCCTATATAGGGCTCTGGTCAACAGTAGTGCCCTATATAGGGAATAGGGCTCTGGTCAACAGTAGTGCCCTATATAGGGAATAGGGCTCTGGTCAACAGTAGTGCCCTATATAGGGAATAGGGCTCTGGTCAACAGTAGTGCCCTATATAGGGAATAGGGCTCTGGTCAACAGTAGTGCCCTATATAGGGAATAGGGCTCTGGTCAACAGTAGTGCCCTATATAGGGAATAGGGCTCTGGTCAACAGTAGTGCCCTATATAGGGAATAGGGCTCTGGTCAACAGTAGTGCCCTATATAGGGAATAGGGCTCTGGTTAACAGTAGTGCCCTATATAGGGAATAGGGCTCTGGTCAACAGTAGTGCCCTATATAGGGAATAGGGCTCTGGTCAACAGTAGTGCCCTATATAGGGAATAGGGCTCTGGTTAACAGTAGTGCCCTATATAGGGAATAGGGCTCTGGTCAACAGTAGTGCCCTATATAGGGAATAGGGCTCTGGTTAACAGTAGTGCCCTATATAGGGAATAGGGCTCTGGTCAACAGTAGTGCCCTATATAGGGAATAGGGCTCTGGTTAACAGTAGTGCCCTATATAGGGAATAGGGCTCTGGTTAACAGTAGTGCCCTATATAGGGAATAGGGCTCTGGTCAACAGTAGTGCCCTATATAGGGAATAGGGCTCTGGTTAACAGTAGTGCCCTATATAGGGAATAGGGCTCTGGTTAACAGTAGTGCCCTATATAGGGAATAGGGCTCTGGTCAACAGTAGTGCCCTATATAGGGAATAGGGCTCTGGTCAACAGTAGTGCCCTATATATGGAATAGGGCTCTGGTCAACAGTAGTGCCCTATATAGGGAATAGGGCTCTGGTCAACAGTAGTGCCCTATATAGGGAATAGGGCTCTGGTCAACAGTAGTGCCCTATATAGGGAATAGGGCTCTGGTCAACAGTAGTGCCCTATATAGGGAATAGGGCTCTGGTCAACAGTAGTGCCCTATATAGGGAATATGGCTCTGGTCAACAGTAGTGCCCTATATAGGGAATAGGGCTCTGGTCAACAGTAGTGCCCTATATAGGGAATAGGGCTCTGGTCAACAGTAGTGCCCTATATAGGGAATAGGGCTCTGGTCAACAGTAGTGCCCTATATAGGGAATATGGCTCTGGTCAACAGTAGTGCCCTATATAGGGAATAGGGCTCTGGTCAACAGTAGTGCCCTATATAGGGAATAGGGCTCTGGTCAACAGTAGTGCCCTATATAGGGAATAGGGTGCCATTTGAGATCAAGACTTTCATCTTAATTTTCATCTAAGAGCTTTGTAGATGTATTCATTTATAAATGTATTACTAACATATTAACACAGACAACAGTATATTATGTGTGGTTATTCGAAAAAGGGGAAATGGTGATTGGAGATGTTGTCTAGCGTTGGATTTTAATCATTAAATATGTAATTATGCTACTTTCCTAATGTATCCATTATAAAGTCATATATAATTATAACAATAATTATACAAATAAGTATTACAATTCTAACAATAAATATAACTAATTCAGTGTAAGAATGTTCTACGATCCAGAGATATTTTCATGACAACAGAAGACTCATTTAACATGCTATACCTGATAATCCTCTGGTATCCATAGTTACCAGCGTCGGGCAGCTGGGAATGTCTGGGAGAAAACTTACAAAAGCTTGAATAAAACACGCACATTTTGATGATCAAATATCGAACTGTCATCATATTGAACAATGTTAATGATGGGGGAAAGTGTGAGTCTGAAATAACTCCTTTCCTTGTCTATCTCTCTCCCTCTCTCTCTTCATTCCTTCATCTAGTCAGACTCTGGTCCTCTCTATCCTTGTCTATCTCTATCCCTCTCTCTCTTCATTCCTTCATCTAGTCAGACTCTGGTCATCTCTATCCTTGTCTATCTCTATCCCTCTCTCTCTTCATTCCTTCATCTAGTCAGACTCTGGTCATCTCTATCCTTGTCTATCTCTATCCCTCTCTCTTCATTCCTTCATCTAGTCAGACTCTGGTCCTCTCTATCCTTGTCTATCTCTATCCCTCTCTCTCTTCATTCCTTCATCTAGTCAGACTCTGGTCCTCTCTATCCTTGTCTATCTCTATCCCTCTCTCTCTTCATTCCTTCATCTAGTCAGACACTGGTCCTCTCTATCCTTGTCTATCTCTATCCCTCTCTCTCTCTTCATTCCTTCATCTAGTCAGACTCTGGTCCTCTCTATCCTTGTCTATCTCTATCCCTCTCTCTCTTCATTCCTTCATCTAGTCAGACTCTGGTCCTCTCTATCCTTGTCTATCTCTATCCCTCTCTCTCTTCATTCCTTCATCTAGTCAGACTCTGGTCCTCTCATCTAGTCAGACTCTGGTCCTCTCTATCCTTGTCTATCTCTATCCCTCTCTCTCTTCATTCCTTCATCTAGTCAGACTCTGGTCCTCTCTATCCTTATCTATCTCTATCCCTCTCTCTCTTCATTCCTTCATCTAGTCAGACTCTGGTCCTCTCATCTAGTCAGACTCTGGTCCTCTCTATCCTTGTCTATCTCTATCCCTCTCTCTCTTCATTCCTTCATCTAGTCAGACTCTGGTCCTCTCTATCCTTGTCTATCTCTATCCCTCTCTCTCTTCATTCCTTCATCTAGTCAGACTCTGGTCCTCTCTATCCTTGTCTATCTCTATCCCTCTCTCTCTCTTCATTCCTTCATCTAGTCAGACTCTGGTCCTCTCTATCCTTGTCTATCTCTATCCCTCTCTCTCTTCATTCCTTCATCTAGTCAGACTCTGGTCCTCTCTATCCTTGTCTATCTCTATCCCTCTCTCTCTTCATTCCTTCATCTAGTCAGACTCTGGTCATCTCTATCCTTGTCTATCTCTATCCTCTCCTTCATTCCTTCATCTAGTCAGACTCTGGTCCTCTCTATCCTTGTCTATCTCTATCCCTCTCTCTCTTCATTCCTTCATCTAGTCAGACTCTGGTCCTCTCTATCCTTGTCTATCTCTATCCCTCTCTCTCTTCATTCCTTCATCTAGTCAGACTCTGGTCCTCTCTATCCTTGTCTATCTCTATCCCTCTCTCTCTTCATTCCTTCATCTAGTCAGACTCTGGTCCTCTCTATCCTTGTCTATCTCTATCCCTCTCTCTCTTCATTCCTTCATCTAGTCAGACTCTGGTCCTCTCTATCCTTGTCTATCTCTATCCCTCTCTCTCTTCATTCCTTCATCTAGTCAGACTCTGGTCCTCTCTATCCTTGTCTATCTCTATCCCTCTCTCTCTTCATTCCTTCATCTAGTCAGACTCTGGTCCTCTCATCTAGTCAGACTCTGGTCCTCTCATCTAGTCAGACTCTGGTCCTCTATCCTTGTCTATCTCTATCCCCCTCTCTCTTCATTCCTTCATCTAGTCAGACTCTGGTCCTCTCTATCCTTGTCTATCTCTATCCCTCTCTCTCTTCATTCCTTCATCTAGTCAGACTCTGGTCCTCTCTATCCTTGTCTATCTCTATCCCTCTCTCTCTTCATTCCTTCATCTAGTCAGACTCTGGTCCTCTCATCTAGTCAGACTCTGGTCCTCTCATCTAGTCAGACTCTGGTCCTCTCTATCCTTGTCTATCTCTATCCCTCTCTCTCTTCATTCCTTCATCTAGTCAGACTCTGGTCCTCTCATCTAGTCAGACTCTGGTCCTCTCTATCCTTGTCTATCTCTATCCCTCTCTCTTCATTCCTTCATCTAGTCAGACTGGTCCTCTCATCTAGTCAGACTCTGGTCCTCTCATCTAGTCAGACTCTGGTCCTCTCATCTAGTCAGACTCTGGTCCTCTCTATCCTTGTCTATCTCTATCCCTCTCTCTCTTCATTCCTTCATCTAGTCAGACTCTGGTCCTCTCTATCCTTGTCTATCTCTATCCCTCTCTCTCTTCATTCCTTCATCTAGTCAGACTCTGGTCCTCTCTATCCTTGTCTATCTCTATCCCTCTCTCTCTTCATTCCTTCATCTAGTCAGACTCTGGTCCTCTCTATCCTTGTCTATCTCTATCCCTCTCTCTCTCTTCATTCCTTCATCTAGTCAGACTCTGGTCCTCTCTATCCTTGTCTATCTCTATCCCTCTCTCTCTTCATTCCTTCATCTAGTCAGACTCTGGTCCTCTCATCTAGTCAGACTCTGGTCCTCTCTATCCTTGTCTATCTCTATCCCTCTCTCTCTTCATTCCTTCATCTAGTCAGACTCTGGTCCTCTCATCTAGTCAGACTCTGGTCCTCTCTATCCTTGTCTATCTCTATCCCTCTCTCTCTTCATTCCTTCATCTAGTCAGACTCTGGTCCTCTCTATCCTTGTCTATCTCTATCCCTCTCTCTCTTCATTCCTTCATCTAGTCAGACTCTGGTCCTCTCTATCCTTGTCTATCTCTATCCCTCTCTCTCTCTTCATTCCTTCATCTAGTCAGACTCTGGTCCTCTCTATCCTTGTCTATCTCTATCCCTCTCTCTCTTCATTCCTTCATCTAGTCAGACTCTGGTCCTCTCATCTAGTCAGACTCTGGTCCTCTCTATCCTTGTCTATCTCTATCCCTCTCTCTCTTCATTCCTTCATCTAGTCAGACTCTGGTCCTCTCATCTAGTCAGACTCTGGTCCTCTCTATCCTTGTCTATCTCTATCCCTCTCTCTCTTCATTCCTTCATCTAGTCAGACTCTGGTCCTCTCTATCCTTGTCTATCTCTATCCCTCTCTCTCTTCATTCCTTCATCTAGTCAGACTCTGGTCATCTCTATCCTTGTCTATCTCTATCCCTCTCTCTCTCTTCATTCCTTCATCTAGTCAGACTCTGGTCCTCTCTATCCTTGTCTATCTCTATCCCTCTCTCTCTTCATTCCTTCATCTAGTCAGACTCTGGTCATCTCTATCCTTGTCTATCTCTATCCCTCTCCTTCATTCCTTCTTCTAGTCAGACTCTGGTCCTCTCTATCCTTGTCTATCTCTATCCCTCTCTCTCTTCATTCCTTCATCTAGTCAGACTCTGGTCCTCTCTATCCCTCTCTCTCTTCATTCCTTCATCTAGTCAGACTCTGGTCCTCTCTATCCTTGTCTATCTCTATCCCTCTCTCTCTTCATTCCTTCATCTAGTCAGACTCTGGTCCTCTCTATCCTTGTCTATCTCTATCCCTCTCTCTCTTCATTCCTTCATCTAGTCAGACTCTGGTCCTCTCTATCCTTGTCTATCTCTATCCCTCTCTCTCTTCATTCCTTCATCTAGTCAGACTCTGGTCCTCTCATCTAGTCAGACTCTGGTCCTCTCATCTAGTCAGACTCTGGTCCTCTCTATCCTTGTCTATCTCTCCCCTCTCTCTCTTCATTCCTTCATCTAGTCAGACTCTGGTCCTCTCATCTAGTCAGACTCTGGTCCTCTCATCTAGTCAGACTCTGGTCCTCTCTATCCTTGTCTATCTCTATCCCTCTCTCTCTTCATTCCTTCATCTAGTCAGACTCTGGTCCTCTCATCTAGTCAGACTCTGGTCCTCTCTATCCTTGTCTATCTCTATCCCTCTCTCTCTTCATTCCTTCATCTAGTCAGACTCTGGTCCTCTCATCTAGTCAGACTCTGGTCCTCTCATCTAGTCAGACTCTGGTCCTCTCTATCCTTGTCTATCTCTATCCCTCTCTCTCTTCATTCCTTCATCTAGTCAGACTCTGGTCCTCTCATCTAGTCAGACTCTGGTCCTCTCTATCCTTGTCTATCTCTATCCCTCTCTCTCTTCATTCCTTCATCTAGTCAGACTCTGGTCCTCTCATCTAGTCAGACTCTGGTCCTCTCATCTAGTCAGACTCTGGTCCTCTCTATCCTTGTCTATCTCTATCCCTCTCTCTCTTCATTCCTTCATCTAGTCAGACTCTGGTCCTCTCATCTAGTCAGACTCTGGTCCTCTCATCTAGTCAGACTCTGGTCCTCTCATCTAGTCAGACTCTGGTCATCTCTATCCTTGTCTATCTCTATCCCTCTCTCTCTTCATTCCTTCATCTAGTCAGACTCTGGTCCTCTCTATCCTTGTCTATCTCTCTCTCTCTTCATTCCTTCATCTAGTCAGACTCTGGTCCTCTCATCTAGTCAGACTCTGGTCCTCTCTATCCTTGTCTATCTCTATCCCTCTCTCTCTTCATTCCTTCATCTAGTCAGACTCTGGTCCTCTCATCTAGTCAGACTCTGGTCCTCTATCCTTGTCTATCTCTATCCCTCTCTCTCTTCATTCCTTCATCTAGTCAGACACTGGTCCTCTCTATCCTTGTCTATCTCTATCCCTCTCTCTCTCTTCATTCCTTCATCTAGTCAGACTCTGGTCCTCTCTATCCTTGTCTATCTCTATCCCTCTCTCTCTTCATTCCTTCATCTAGTCAGACTCTGGTCCTCTCTATCCTTGTCTATCTCTATCCCTCTCTCTCTTCATTCCTTCATCTAGTCAGACTCTGGTCCTCTCATCTAGTCAGACTCTGGTCCTCTCTATCCTTGTCTATCTCTATCCCTCTCTCTTCATTCCTTCATCTAGTCAGACTCTGGTCCTCTCATCTAGTCAGACTCTGGTCCTCTCATCTAGTCAGACTCTGGTCCTCTCATCTAGTCAGACTCTGGTCCTCTCATCTAGTCAGACTCTGGTCCTCTCTATCCTTGTCTATCTCTATCCCTCTCTCTCTTCATTCCTTCATCTAGTCAGACTCTGGTCCTCTCTATCCTTGTCTATCTCTATCCCTCTCTCTTCATTCCTTCATCTAGTCAGACTGGTCCTCTCATCTAGTCAGACTCTGGTCCTCTCATCTAGTCAGACTCTGGTCCTCTCATCTAGTCAGACTCTGGTCCTCTCATCTAGTCAGACTCTGGTCCTCTCTATCCTTGTCTATCTCTATCCCTCTCTCTCTTCATTCCTTCATCTAGTCAGACTCTGGTCCTCTCATCTAGTCAGACTCTGGTCCTCTCTATCCTTGTCTATCTCTATCCCTCTCTCTTCATTCCTTCATCTAGTCAGACTCTGGTCCTCTCTATCCTTGTCTATCTCTATCCCTCTCTCTCTTCATTCCTTCATCTAGTCAGACTCTGGTCCTCTCATCTAGTCAGACTCTGGTCCTCTCTATCCTTGTCTATCTCTATCCCTCTCTCTCTTCATTCCTTCATCTAGTCAGACTCTGGTCCTCTCATCTAGTCAGACTCTGGTCCTCTCATCTAGTCAGACTCTGGTCTCTCTCTAGTCAGACTCTGGTCCTCTCTCTTCATTCCTTCATCTAGTCAGACTCTGGTCCTCTCATCTAGTCAGACTCTGGTCCTCTCTATCCTTGTCTATCTCTATCCCTCTCTCTCTTCATTCCTTCATCTAGTCAGACTCTGGTCCTCTCATCTAGTCAGACTCTGGTCCTCTCTATCCTTGTCTATCTCTATCCCTCTCTCTCTTCATTCCTTCATCTAGTCAGACTCTGGTCCTCTCTATCCTTGTCTATCTCTATCCCTCTCTCTCTCTTCATTCCTTCATCTAGTCAGACTCTGGTCCTCTCTATCCTTGTCTATCTCTATCCCTCTCTCTCTTCATTCCTTCATCTAGTCAGACTCTGGTCCTCTCATCTAGTCAGACTCTGGTCCTCTCTATCCTTGTCTATCTCTATCCCTCTCTCTCTTCATTCCTTCATCTAGTCAGACTCTGGTCCTCTCATCTAGTCAGACTCTGGTCCTCTCTATCCTTGTCTATCTCTATCCCTCTCTCTCTTCATTCCTTCATCTAGTCAGACTCTGGTCCTCTCATCTAGTCAGACTCTGGTCCTCTCTATCCTTGTCTATCTCTATCCCTCTCTCTCTTCATTCCTTCATCTAGTCAGACTCTGGTCCTCTCATCTAGTCAGACTCTGGTCCTCTCTATCCTTGTCTATCTCTATCCCTCTCTCTCTTCATTCCTTCATCTAGTCAGACTCTGGTCCTCTCATCTAGTCAGACTCTGGTCCTCTCATCTAGTCAGACTCTGGTCCTCTCATCTAGTCAGACTCTGGTCCTCTCATCTAGTCAGACTCTGGTCCTCTCTATCCTTGTCTATCTCTATCCCTCTCTCTCTTCATTCCTTCATCTAGTCAGACTCTGGTCCTCTCTTGTCTATCTCTACTCTGGTCCTCTCATCTAGTCAGACTCTGGTCTATCTCTATCTAGTCAGACTCTTCATTCCTTCATCTAGTCAGACTCTGGTCCTCTCATCTAGTCAGACTCTGGTCCTCTCTATCTTGTCTATCCTCTCATCTAGTCAGACTCTTCCTCTCATCTAGTCAGACTCTGGTCCTCTCATCTAGTCAGACTCTGGTCTATCCTTGTCTATCTCTATCCCTCTCTCTCTTCATTCCTTCATCTAGTCAGACTCTGGTCCTCTCATCTAGTCAGACTCTGGTCCTCTCTTTCCTTGTCTATCTCTATCCCTCTCTCTCTTCATTCCTTCATCTAGTCAGACTCTGGTCCTCTCATCTAGTCAGACTCTGGTCCTCTCTATCCTTGTCTATCTCTATCCCTCTCTCTCTTCATTCCTTCATCTAGTCAGACTCTGGTCCTCTCTATCCTTGTCTATCTCTATCCCTCCTCTCTCTCTTCATTCCTTCATCTAGTCAGACTCTGGTCCTCTCATCTAGTCAGACTCTGGTCCTCTCATCTAGTCAGACTCTGTCATCTCTATCCTTGTCTATCTCTATCCCTCTCTCTCTTCATTCCTTCATCTAGTCAGACTCTGGTCCTCTCTATCCTTGTCTATCTCTATCTCTCTCTCTTCATTCCTTCATCTAGTCAGACTCTGGTCCTCTCATCTAGTCAGACTCTGGTCCTCTCTATCCTTGTCTATCTCTATCCCTCTCTCTCTTCATTCCTTCATCTAGTCAGACTCTGGTCCTCTCATCTAGTCAGACTCTGGTCCTCTATCCTTGTCTATCTCTATCCCTCTCTCTCTTCATTCCTTCATCTAGTCAGACACTGGTCCTCTCTATCCTTGTCTATCTCTATCCCTCTCTCTCTCTTCATTCCTTCATCTAGTCAGACTCTGGTCCTCTCTATCCTTGTCTATCTCTATCCCTCTCTCTCTTCATTCCTTCATCTAGTCAGACTCTGGTCCTCTCATCTAGTCAGACTCTGGTCCTCTCTATCCTTGTCTATCTCTATCCCTCTCTCTCTTCATTCCTTCATCTAGTCAGACTCTGGTCCTCTCATCTAGTCAGACTCTGGTCCTCTCTATCCTTGTCTATCTCTATCCCTCTCTCTCTTCATTCCTTCATCTAGTCAGACTCTGGTCCTCTCATCTAGTCAGACTCTGGTCCTCTCTATCCTTGTCTATCTCTATCCCTCTCTCTCTTCATTCCTTCATCTAGTCAGACTCTGGTCCTCTCATCTAGTCAGACTCTGGTCCTCTCTATCCTTGTCTATCTCTATCCCTCTCTCTCTTCATTCCTTCATCTAGTCAGACTCTGGTCCTCTCATCTAGTCAGACTCTGGTCCTCTCATCTAGTCAGACTCTGGTCCTCTCATCTAGTCAGACTCTGGTCCTCTCATCTAGTCAGACTCTGGTCCTCTCTATCCTTGTCTATCTCTATCCCTCTCTCTCTTCATTCCTTCATCTAGTCAGACTCTGGTCCTCTCATCTAGTCAGACTCTGGTCCTCTCATCTAGTCAGACTCTGGTCCTCTCATCTAGTCAGACTCTGGTCCTCTCTATCCTTGTCTATCTCTATCCCTCTCTCTCTTCATTCCTTCATCTAGTCAGACTCTGGTCCTCTCATCTAGTCAGACTCTGGTCCTCTCATCTAGTCAGACTCTGGTCCTCTCATCTAGTCAGACTCTGGTCCTCTCATCTAGTCAGACTCTGGTCCTCTCATCTAGTCAGACTCTGGTCCTCTCATCTAGTCAGACTCTGGTCCTCTCATCTAGTCAGACTCTGGTCCTCTCATCTAGTCAGACTCTGGTCCTCTCTATCCTTGTCTATCTCTATCCCTCTCTCTTCATTCCTTCATCTAGTCAGACTGGTCCTCTCATCTAGTCAGACTCTGGTCCTCTCATCTAGTCAGACTCTGGTCCTCTCATCTAGTCAGACTCTGGTCCTCTCATCTAGTCAGACTCTGGTCCTCTCTATCCTTGTCTATCTCTATCCCTCTCTCTCTTCATTCCTTCATCTAGTCAGACTCTGGTCCTCTCATCTAGTCAGACTCTGGTCCTCTCTATCCTTGTCTATCTCTATCCCTCTCTCTCTACATTCCTTCATCTAGTCAGACTCTGGTCCTCTCTATCCTTGTCTATCTCTATCCCTCTCTCTCTTCATTCCTTCATCTAGTCAGACTCTGGTCCTCTCATCTAGTCAGACTCTGGTCCTCTCTATCCTTGTCTATCTCTATCCCTCTCTCTCTTCATTCCTTCATCTAGTCAGACTCTGGTCCTCTCATCTAGTCAGACTCTGGTCCTCTCTATCCTTGTCTATCTCTATCCCTCTCTCTCTTCATTCCTTCATCTAGTCAGACTCTGGTCCTCTCATCTAGTCAGACTCTGGTCCTCTCTATCCTTGTCTATCTCTATCCCTCTCTCTCTTCATTCCTTCATCTAGTCAGACTCTGGTCCTCTCATCTAGTCAGACTCTGGTCCTCTCATCTAGTCAGACTCTGGTCCTCTCATCTAGTCAGACTCTGGTCCTCTCATCTAGTCAGACTCTGGTCCTCTCATCTAGTCAGACTCTGGTCCTCTCTATCCTTGTCTATCTCTATCCCTCTCTCTCTTCATTCCTTCATCTAGTCAGACTCTGGTCCTCTCATCTAGTCAGACTCTGGTCCTCTCTTTCCTTGTCTATCTCTATCCCTCTCTCTCTTCATTCCTTCATCTAGTCAGACTCTGGTCCTCTCATCTAGTCAGACTCTGGTCCTCTCTATCCTTGTCTATCTCTATCCCTCTCTCTCTTCATTCCTTCATCTAGTCAGACTCTGGTCCTCTCTATCCTTGTCTATCTCTATCCCTCTCTCTCTTCATTCCTTCATCTAGTCAGACTCTGGTCCTCTCATCTAGTCAGACTCTGGTCCTCTCATCTAGTCAGACTCTGGTCATCTCTATCCTTGTCTATCTCTATCCCTCTCTCTCTTCATTCCTTCATCTAGTCAGACTCTGGTCCTCTCTATCCTTGTCTATCTCTCTCTCTCTTCATTCCTTCATCTAGTCAGACTCTGGTCCTCTCATCTAGTCAGACTCTGGTCCTCTCTATCCTTGTCTATCTCTATCCCTCTCTCTCTTCATTCCTTCATCTAGTCAGACTCTGGTCCTCTCATCTAGTCAGACTCTGGTCCTCTATCCTTGTCTATCTCTATCCCTCTCTCTCTTCATTCCTTCATCTAGTCAGACACTGGTCCTCTCTATCCTTGTCTATCTCTATCCCTCTCTCTCTCTTCATTCCTTCATCTAGTCAGACTCTGGTCCTCTCATCTAGTCAGACTCTGGTCCTCTCTATCCTTGTCTATCTCTATCCCTCTCTCTTCATTCCTTCATCTAGTCAGACTGGTCCTCTCATCTAGTCAGACTCTGGTCCTCTCATCTAGTCAGACTCTGGTCCTCTCATCTAGTCAGACTCTGGTCCTCTCATCTAGTCAGACTCTGGTCCTCTCTATCCTTGTCTATCTCTATCCCTCTCTCTCTTCATTCCTTCATCTAGTCAGACTCTGGTCCTCTCTATCCTTGTCTATCTCTATCCCTCTCTCTTCATTCCTTCATCTAGTCAGACTGGTCCTCTCATCTAGTCAGACTCTGGTCCTCTCATCTAGTCAGACTCTGGTCCTCTCATCTAGTCAGACTCTGGTCCTCTCTATCCTTGTCTATCTCTATCCCTCTCTCTCTTCATTCCTTCATCTAGTCAGACTCTGGTCCTCTCATCTAGTCAGACTCTGGTCCTCTCTATCCTTGTCTATCTCTATCCCTCTCTCTCTACATTCCTTCATCTAGTCAGACTCTGGTCCTCTCTATCCTTGTCTATCTCTATCCCTCTCTCTCTTCATTCCTTCATCTAGTCAGACTCTGGTCCTCTCATCTA